>NC_085137.1:98817815-99117815 GCF_035046485.1 Aedes albopictus | reverse complement strand
AAAGTCTTGCCGTTTCTCTTTGTTGACATTTTCGTTGAGTGGCTTGCACCGAACAGCGCAGGCGAACGAATAATCAGCCTCACGGGAATGGCTGATCAGAAAAAAAACACAAAAGTGAAACACGCCTTCATTTGGAATCGAACCAAAAACCTTCAGATTGGCAGCACAACAAGCATACCATCAGAGCTATTTCAACAGCTCTGAAAAACCGAGGCTAAATCGTCAATAAAAGCTTGACTGGCTCGCCTTTCGTCTGCAATCGGATGCCATGTGAGGAAAACATGTTCGTTTTTCGTCGTTGCAAGAGGAGACAAAAGAGAATGACGAAAACTATAGCTCCCTGTTTTATTTTCGGTTCATCCTCGTCGTGATTTCTTTATCGGTCGCTGATGATGATGCAAGTGACGGAGTTTTATTTGCTGACGAATTTTTTTAATTTTCCGTCGTTGGTCGGTGACGAAACAGATGGTTACCAACCCTGCATATATATAATCGCGAACGAAAACATCACTTGTTGTGTCTAAATAATCAAGAACATAAATTGAACTCCCGACACGAATACTCACTTTTAAATAAATAAATAATTGAACTAAGCCTGAATTGAGGCTGATTAAAGGTTGAACAACAGCTGATTAATTCTGCATGTAGGTGTATGTTCTAAACAGATAAATAATAGTCTATTCAACTTTATATTAAACCATCCACGTATTGCTGATTAAAGTATTGAACAAGCAATACTTCAGACCAATATTCAGTTATCATTGTGTTCGGCCACTGACATCATTAACCAGCCAATGTTCAGCTAATACTCTCACTGTTCAGTATTTATTAATACTTGGGCCTTTACATATATGTATGTAGGTATGAACGTAAACAAATAGGTAATTCATTCATGAACAGTCTCTTTACTACAGTAAAAATTGATGCTACTACCGGACGTTTAAATCAAACATACTGTTCAATAAACCTACCTTTCATATATTTGCTAGGGTGCTGATACTGGGAGTTATTTTTTTTTTGTTCTCGCGGCTGGTTACCCAGTGAGTAACTTGGAGTAGCTTCGATGACACCACACCTGTTCCAGACTATTTTGCGCCTGAGCAATAGGCCGTCCCTTATTTTCCAAAAATTGGAAATGTTATAAGTTCGTTGTTGGAAAAGGATCGCTTTAGTTAAAAAATGATCGTACCAAAATTTGAAGTCCGTATCTCAAGGCTAAGTGGTCCCTCAAGGGGCCTAAAGTTGTCAAAAATTGTATGGGACGTTTTCAAGTTATTCAACAAAACAGGGTGGGTTTCCTTCGGGGCAGAGTGTAAAAAAATCGAAGATCCAAAGTGAAGATTGTTAAAACATTTTTTTTTCATTCGCGTCTGTCCACATTCATTGTCAGCTGAATGCTTCTCTTTTTTCATTCAATTCTCTGTCATGAATATTTTCATTCACGTCGTAAAATGTCTAATTTCAGTTAACAGACTCACAATTCGACTTAATGTACAATCATAGCAAATGTTCAGTATTCTAATTCACTACTAAGGGCCCATATAGCCGAGGCGGTAAACGCACGGGTATTCAGCATGACCATGCTGAGGGTGACGGGTTCGATTCCCGGTCGGTCCAGGATCTTTTCGTAAAGGAAATTTCCTTGACTTCCTTGGGCATAGAGTATCTCGTGCCTGCCACACGATATACGCATGCAAAATGGTCATTGGCAGAGGAAGCTCTCAGTTAATAACTGTGGAAGTGTTCATAGAACACTAAGCTGAGAAGCAGGCTTTGTCCCAAATGAGGACGTTACGCCAAGAAGAGAGAGAGAATTCACTACTACGCTCAAGTTTTTTGGTGATTTGAAGTATAATCGAGAGATACGGTCTAGTTATATGTCTCAGAAAAAATTTCAGTGAAAGTAGAATGAATGAATAAGTGAGAAAGTTCATTCACCAAAATGAATTTTATTTTGATCCCTAAGTTGAAATTGACGTTGATTTTACTCATTTAAAATGAAAATTTTAAACTCTGCTTCGGGGTCTAAAAAATGGTCAAATATGATAATTTTTCGGTTGTTTTTTTTTTGTCAATAACTTAAAAGGGCTCTTAAATCACCAGTTTTAGTAGAATGGCGTATTTTTTTCGTCGAAAAAAATTTTTTTTTTCAGTCCCATGTAATTTTTGACAATTTTAGGCCCCTTGATTGACCACTTAGTCTTGAGATACGGACTTCAAATTTTGACACGACCATTTCTTAGCTTAAACGATCATTTTCCAACAACGAACTTATAACATTTCCAATTTTTGCAAAATAAGGGATGGCCTACTGAGCAACCGTATTTTCCTCATACTATCTTTGGTCGCGGATTCGTTTTTCGATAAGTGTTGCTTCATCATACCGCTTGCTGCTCTGCCGAGTCCCCGACACGAGCATCTAGCTTCTTCTCGTCCGTTACCTTCTGGCACTCCTCGTCGAACCAACGATTCCTAGTTCGTCTTTGAGTAATGTCTATCACCTTCCTGCCCTACTGTTCGCTCCGTTGTTGATAGACTTCCATAGAGTGTTGATGGGGCTGCTTTACGCGATACACCGTTTCTTATTTAGACGTTGGATACCAGGTCAGATGTTGTTTGAGCCGTATCTCCTCGGTGGACAAACGATCGGCCGCAACGTGCTTCCACAATCTAGCTGAAATCAGAACGACAACAGCACTCAGGCTGCACTACCAGCTAATCATAGAACTCTCAACTGGCGATCTTTGTCATCGATTACCCTTGAGCCTCAGCCTCAGCATGAGGCAGAAATGTCCAAAGACCAAAGCTATGTTGGATGCTGCAGGTTGTCGACTCACTATTTCACAGCCTATACTCACTAGCACTAGAATGTTAAAACTGAACAACTGATTCTTCAATAAATAATTGCTTTCCAGTAGGGTGCCTGTACCAGTTATCGCACTACCTAAGGAAAACTATTTCTACAAAAATAAGAAGAAGACCGACGAATGTCATTGATATGTCAAATGATTGATAAGTTGTCATACTTTACAGGAAAAATATGAAAACGGAGCCAAAACTACTTTTAGTATCGTATACGGCGTTTGCCAATGATAGGAACCCTGTACCAGTTATAGATACATTTGTTAATTTGGGTTCCACTTCGCACTATTTACATGCATTCCTTATGGGATTAGCAATAACTGGTACACTATGGCGAAATAGGGTGCAAGGAAGTCGAAAAGTTAAGGAAAATGATTTATTTCTGTTATAATTTGAGCTAATAGTGAAGGTTGAATGATTGCAATCATCTTTTGTGAACGTGATCTGTTGTTCACAATATTTTTCTTGTTGATCTGCATCATTAAAGGTTGAAACCCCACTATGGCGAATTTGAGGTACTATAGCCATAACTGGTACACCGAGCCTAGATTTCATCTGTGCACATTGAAAGTATACTGGGAACTGTGATTTCATTTAGACTTTCTAGCAACTTCCATTTTCACTTACCATCTACTTTTAATGACGGTTATTAATTTCAACTCGCCTGATTCACTTCGTCATTCACTGCTGACTTGCCATCCTTTGTCATTTGATATATTGACTTATTCCTTTTCTGCTCTAGCTAGAACATCGTCGTCATCATCTTTGGTCGTTGGCATCATCGTGGTTGCACTTGCTTTACAATTCGAAACGACGACAACCACAATATCCATGTTGCGCCTCTGTTTACACGATCTCTTGTCCATTGCTTCCTTGTTGGGGGTCTCCATTTTATCTACCATTATGCCACAGTCTATGCAGCTTGGTAGGTAGATGAGTGGCGGCAGTCGGCAAAGGTATCGAGTGGAAAAATGACGGATGGATGCACAAAGTACCCGCCTCCGGCAGAACCAAGAAGCCAGCTCCAGCCACAGCAGCAGAGCAGTTATTAGTTATAGGTTGCAAGTTGCTCTGTCTCCTGGCTGGCTGCCTTCCTGGAGACTGGTGAGTAAATTGATGGATGTTGTTGTAGATTTTACTGACTACCGACTGCCGTTACCTCACGATTTGCCTACGACCAGCTCGCTCAGTCACCCACACATAATGACGCCCTCTAATCAGTGGCGTTGAAAATGAGGGACTGTTTTATAAATTCATTGATCATTTGATACGAAAGGTAACTTGAATGTTAATTTTAATGCAGAATATAAAAAGATAAAGGTCACTACAAAATTCGAACAGAAGAAAACTAAGATATTTTTCAAAGTTCCTTAGATATCTCACCAGAAACACCAATGTCCCTGGCACCGCTGCTGAAACGACGGTAAGACAAGGAGGGAAAATATGTTTACCTGGCAGTTTGCACAAGAGAATATGAACTCAAAAACAGCGTGCATCGTGCAATTGGAGGACTGCTCCTCGGGGAGATTAAAATAAACAAAGTTGTGGCGAAAAGAAAGCTTGCACAACGCAGCCCCGGCCCCGGCCTGGAATCATCTTGCCTGAGCGAGTTCGGATTCTTTCCAGCCAGTTTGTAAGGAAAGTTGTTCCTGCATAACGATGATGATGCCTGGCTCAATCCATGCAGCCTAGCTTACCTACCTTAGCTGGAGGATGGCGGCCGGCAACAGGCAGAGGAAACAATTTGGCCCGAGGTGTCGTCTGATAGCAGCCTGCTCTTTATGCACAACTCCCACAGAGAGTGTGTGTGTTTAGCTAGATGTGGAGCGTAAAACATTAGATAAACAACTTATGAAACTTAAACAAGCTGGAATGGATGAGAAAATACCGTTTGATCATTACACACATCCGCACAGACTCCCAGGTGGGCGGCTCGGAGCCTTCTTTCAAAGTCCTCGTCCTCGATCTCATTTGATGTTTGCTGTCTCCGGCAAAGCTAGCAGCATAACACATACGAAAGAGATGTTATTCTATCGGTTGTGCCAAGAAACTGATGAAAATTGAATTTGAAACTCTCTTGATGGCAGTTTTGCGTCTGTCTGAATAACCAATAAGTTTGGAATTATGGAATTATAATCGATTGCCTGTGGATGTGGAACGTACCGACGGTTTACGTCATGGGGAAAGTTACCGGAAAGAGTACATTTCGTTTCGTAGAAATTGAAATTAGATTTAGAGATTTTGTGACTTGAAATGTGAACGTGAGGTTGGACTTTCTGTATATTTGCAGCAGCAGGGCTGCAAAAATAACACTTTGACGTCCACATTTTGTTCCCTTCTGAAAATAATCGACCCGTCTAGTTTTCGATCAAAAGTTTGGAGCCACCCTCTGAAAAACATGATTAATAATCAAACCTATTTCAGTACAACATTTTTAAAAGAAAAACATAAAATAATTTAAAATTTCAATGATATATATTGCGCTTTACTGTCATTTTATCAGATTTGCTGGTATGCCTGAAACATGCTGGCTAAAACTTGTAATTAGAAGGCAGGAGCAGTTGCAAATTGACAAATTGTGAGATGAAATTTGTGAAAAAATCGCGTTCTAGTGGGATTTCAACTCACGATTCCGTATTCGCTAACGCGGCGCTTTAACCAACTAAGCCACAGAACAGGTAATGATTTTGCGGAATAGAAAACCAAACTAACTCCGAAGCCACACCGTGAGCACTCCTTTTTCACAAACCCATCCCTCTTTCGGCTTAGGTGCCAATCCACAACACACTCGCGTTTGTGTCCACTAACTACAAGTGAGAGCGAACTGTTTTTTTTATGAAGCCGTTCTTCTTGTACCGGTGGGATTGCTCCCGAGAACATTTTTTATCGGGTTGCTATGAAACATCCTTATGAGGTGACCCGCCCACTGTAGCCGGTGTAGACGATAGTTGGCTCTCTCAGCAGATGATGCAGCTCGTGATTCATTCGTTTTCTCGGCAAACTTTGTTCGATTGTAGAGTTTTTTTTTTTTTTTTTATTCTTAATCACTTAACCTAATTTACAGCTCTATTGTCCACTGGGGCACTACGTGAGCAATTTCAATTGACAGCTGCACTTACATTTTTGTACAGCGCCTAGATTCTATTCTACTTTATCGAACTGGTTGCCTTTTCTGCTGCTTTCACTTTTCTACTTTATACCTAGTAGAATGATGAGCACAAGGATGATGATGGATGGCCGTTGTTCCTTTCCAGTCCGATTGGGGGTCCATTATGAGTAGCAGTTTGCCGATGTCCAGGTATCCGGGTCCGTTTGAGCCATGGGGCTCAGAAGAGGGTCACAGTGTCAGTTGCTCTCGGGGGAAAAGCAACTGACGAAAAATTGCAAGTGCCGGGGCTGGGAATCAAACCCATGACCATCCGCATATGAAGCGAACGTGTGACCAACTACGCCACGGGCCCCGGCTATTATTGTAGAGTTCTGTGAAGTTTTTTATATGCTCAGTTTCCTGCCACAACGCGTTTCTGAATTTCTCTGCAGTTGTCGTTGTCGGCGGTCATTAGTGAACCCAAGTACAGTAGACGTTCGGTCGGTGCAAGTGGTTTAACTGCAATGCTTTTTAACTGCAAGTCCGGTAAGTGCAACAAATTTGCAGTTATCGCACCACTATCCGTCAAAACGGTGCGCCATGTTAGCCCAAATGAACAGTCAAATGAATTTTACGTTCATTTAACGTCAATTGATGGGTTGTTGACGCCTGTCTGACGATGCAGTTATCGAATTTTGTTCGCTAAGTAAAACGTAAACATGTTGCAGTTATCGAACGTCTACTGTACACGAATTCAATACACCTATAAAATAAATACACATTTTTTGTGTAGTTAGGAAACTATGCACTTATGAGTAGATCTTACACATTTTTGTAGTGAGTGGTTTTAGCGTGCAGGTAGTGTTAACACCTATGTGCCTGAGCCTCATTTTGCACCCAATCTCAAAACTTCAAAAATCTGATTCTCAGCCGTTTCTCAACGACAGTTAATGAAATTTTGACAGTTGATCACAAAATCTTTCAAGTTTATGTAACCAGGATCATGGTTCCGGGTTTTTCCATTGTTCTGGATTTATGGCCGGGGGTACTGGGGTAACCTCCTTATCAGATAGAGGTGCAACCTACAATTTTCCTTTGAAAACTAGCTTGCGGCATATCAAACTTCATGATTTTGCAAAACAAGAGTATTGGACCATGTTTCTAGAGATTTCAGATAAATGGCCACTTCTCCGGATGTTCCGGACTCAGGTGCCCCCAGGGAAGTGGCCACTTACTGATCGGTTCTGAAACCTAGCTTGCGACATATCAAATTTTATGATTTTGCAAAACAAGAGTATTGGACCATGTTTCCAGAAATTTCGGATATACTGGCCACTTCTCCGGTTGTTCCGGAAATCTGGTGCCCCTAGGGATGTGGCCACTTTCTGACCTAGCATGCTACATATCAAACTTTATGATTTTGCAAATCAAGAGTATTGGGCCATGTTTTGCAAAATAAGAAGTTTGATATGTCGCAAGCTAGGTTTCAGAACCGGTCTGAAAGTGGCCACTTCCCTGGGGGTACAAGGGTTCCGGAACATCCGGAGCAGTGGCCAGTATATCCGAAATTTCTGGAAACATGGTCCAATACTCTTGTTTTGCTGTTTTGCAAAATCATGAAGTTTGATATGTCGCAAGCTAGGTTTCAGAAGCGGTCAGTAAATGGCCACTTTCCTGGGGGCACCTGAGTCCGGAACATCCGGAGAAGTGGCCAATGTATCTGAAATTTCTAGAAACATGGTCCAATACTCTTGTTTTTGCAAAATCATGAAGTTTGATATGCCGCAAGCTAGTTTTCGAAGGCAAATTGTAGGTTGCACCTCTATCTGATAAGGAGGTTACCCCAGTACCCCCGGCCATAAATCCGGAACAACGGAAAAATCCGGAACCATGATACCGGTCACATAAACTAGAAGGATTTTGTGATCAACTGTCAAAATTTCATTAACTTTCGTTAAGAAACGGCTGAGAATCAGATTTTTGAGGTTTTGAAATTGGGTGCAAAATGAGGCTCAGGCACATAGGTGTTAAAGATGCTGCAATATTATCACGATCCAAGAGCTTTATTTCCAATGCGAAATGAATTTTTGACTGTGAAATCTTGGCAATGACTAATCATTTAAAGTGCATGTCTTTGTCAGCGTTGGTATTCTATTTATATGTATAAGAGTCGATGTATGGTTATATGTTTGCATGTATGTATTTATGTTCCAGCATAACTCTGGAATGCCTAAATCAATTTCAACTATATTTCAACTAAACTTTTACTTTCAAGTAAAAATGGCGCCAGAACGGACAACTGCATCGTTGTTCTGCGACCCGGACAGTTTTTTCGGATATTTCATCCAAAGGAACACCGCCGCTGTCGGCAGACAATACGTTACGTCTGTGGTCTATGCTGTGGGCTCATACGGACGAAAAAAAAAACGGAACAATTCACAGAAAACACATTTTTTTATTTATTTATTTATTCATTTGTAATTTTAACTGACCAATTCTTGGTCTTATTAAAATATGTTCCTAATACTATACAACTACGTTAACACAAACATTGATAGATTAGGCTATGACAATCAATCTTTCATATAATATTAATAAGTTTGAGTAAAACAATTGACTATTTATATATAAGCTAACACAACAAAGATACCGATTTCAACAAAAATAATTAAACAGCTAACAACAATCAAACACAAAATTACCGATTTCTTCACGATTGGTTTGGTTTACAAACAACGTTGCGATTTTCAAATTCTTCAAATTTAAGATGTTTAGGCCACGTAGAAGGCTGCAATGCTAACGATTTCCATTTTTTGTCCAACATAATTTTAAAAGAAATATAATCTCTTTTAAATTCTATCTGCTTAGAACCAAGCTTCCTCACCTTAACTTTACAGTAATCGTCAATATTCAAGCTATCGCATACAAGCCTAGTAATATCTTCATTTGTAGTTCTACAATCAACGTTGGTTAAAAAGAGAGAGAACGTATCGCCAATGTCGGTTTGCGTTAAAGATGTGGTGTTGCGAAGAGATCCACATTCGCTCGTATCTCGAGTTCCATTGAGTAGCTGGCTATTGTATGCAGCAGGTGAAACGGGCGTAGAATGCTGCTGCCTATACGTTTCCTGCTCTGTGCGTTGAGATATCATCGTAGTGAGAACAACACCAATATCGCTCACTTTCGTTTTCAGCTCCTCGATTTCGGCTTCACATGTTGATTTATGTGCGCAGCAGCTAATCGATTCAACGGTTTCTACATCCTCGGCGGTGGAATCGGTGGTGGCATCACGAGAACTGCAATAGTCTGCCAAACACGCATCACACATCCAAAGAATGTTTTTGGCGAACAAAGCACGAACGGTTTCCTCAGCCAAGCCAACACAGTCAGCGTGATATCGTTTCGCACATTTTCCCTCGCAGACAGTGTATCGTTCGATCTTACGGTCGATGGCGAACGCACATTTGTTACACTGCATTACGGTGAATCAAAGTACTCACAGTCGCAAAAGTGTGGAATGGCGATTGCAGGTTCTGAAGATTCTAATTTTGCTGTCGTTTTTCAACTCGATTAGAGCACTAGATCTCCTTCACGATATATCACGAAGATAATAATGATCAGTTTATATCACTTAACGGTACCGGAACAATTTTCAGAAGTGAATAAACACTATATTCAGCACAAATAGACTCAGCGAATCAAACAAGCAGTCGGTTACGAGGCGGTAACTCGGTACGTTGAAGAAGGAAGAAGAAGGCGCAGTATAGCGACCGAAACGTCGGATGAAAGCTTAAGAATCCGTTTTTGAGTTATTCCTCCAAAGTCTGAATGCCATACCTCCCAACAAAAGAATAAGTGCTAATGGCATCGCTCACGCAGTGCCCTAGTGGACAAAAAACTGTAAGTTAGGTTAAGTGATTCAATAATAAAGTGTAGAGGGTGGGTAGAGATTCAGGGTAGATGATAGAGTAGAGGGTAGGGTAAACGATTGGGTTGACGGTCGAGTATGTAGAGGGTTTGGATGAAGTATACGGTAGAGGATTAAAGTGGAGGGTAGTGTAGACGGTAGGAAAGAGAGCAAGACGATGAGTAGGGCAAATGGAAGGGTGATGGTTAAGGGTAGAGGGTAGAATAGAGGGTAAAGTAGAGGGTGGGGAAGAGGGTAGAGTAGAGGATTGGGGTAAAGCGTAAGGAAGACAGCAGGGTAGAGGGTTAGAGTAAAGAGTAGGATTAGAGTAGAGGATAGGGTAGAGGGTTAGGATTGCCGGTAGGGAAGAGGGTAGAGGTTTGAGTAGGACAGACAAAAGGGTACGGAGTAGAGTAGACAACCGGATAGAGAGTTAGGGTAGAGAGTAGGATGGAAGTTTCGGGTAGAGAGCTGGGTAGAAGGTAGGATAGATGGTAGAATGGAGGATAGTGTAGAGAGAATGGTGAAGGGTTAGGGTAGAGAGTATGGTAGAAGGTAGGGTAGAGGATAGGATAGAGATTATGGAAGAGAATAGAGTGAGTAGAGGGTTAGGATAGATGACTGGACAGAGGGTTGTGATAGAAGGCAGAAAAGACGGTAAGGCAGAGCGTAGAGGGTAGGGTGAGAAATGAGATGATATTGGATAAGATGAGATTTTCTCGAGATACTTTCTGAAATACTTTCCGGGATTTCTTAAGGCATTCCTCTCGAAAATCTTACCAGGATTCCCCCAGATATTCCTTCCGTCATCCCTGTACGGATTGCTCCTGAGATCTCTCCAGGGATTTCTGCAGGGATTGCTTCAAAAAATCCTGAAAAAAAATATTTTGAGTTACTCTATTCGGCATTTGTTCAGGAATTTGTGCTTGAATTCCTTCAGCTTGGAATATCTGCAGAGATTTAGTAATGGTCTTGGAAAAACCTTTATCAAAAACCATACCAGAGAACAACAAGGGGTAAATGCAGGACTTTATCGTGGTTCTTCTTAAAAAATTGCCATTTTTTACCACGTACATCTTTGGCAAAAATTTTACAAAAATAATTCAACAACGAGTGAATGTATCTGCGAGTCGCTTTTGTGAAATAAAATTTCATCTTTAATCCGAGAGCGGTCGCGTCGTGTACTGAGTATACGCACCATGAAAAATGCACGCTTGTGTTACACAGCGTGAGCGTGGCGTCGCTGCAGGTAGTCAAAGACGCGACTGCTCGAGGGTTAACAACGATGAGCAAGTTTAGCGCGAAGGCATTTATTACTAAAAAGTGCACTGCGAGACAAAAGGTCTGAGAACCCCTGTAATAGAGGAATAATCGATAGAACTTCTAGAGAATTTCTCTTTGGAACTGTTAGAGGAATTTCCGGTTTAAACTCCTGCCGGATTTTTTTAGTGAAGCTAGAGAATCAGTATAGCTCAGTGATTAATTATTTTCGGAAGCCTTAAAGGAATTCCCGCTGATACTGCTAGAGGAATTCCTGGTGGATATTTTAGAATATTACTACGATGCAATTACAACAAGAATTTCTTCTTGAAGTCGCAAAAACTAGTTCTGAGGGGCGTAAATACCAAAAAGAGCGATTTTCCAAAGATTGAAAATTTGAAAACCATCAAACATATGAGGAAGCATGTCAAGGGAATTAAATTCATATGGAAAACACCTGGAAATTCTAGGTGTAACTACTGGAAGAATTCCATGTGGAACTCCTCGAAATGTTTTCAATGGAACATCCAGAGGAATTGTTGATGAAACTATGGTATACCTCGGCAATAGAAATACGCTAGAACTCCAATGGCACTGTAGTCACTTTTTCTAATAATTTAATAAAGCTTTAATTGTAATAATTGTTTGTTTATAGGTGTCCATCTAGTAGAGGATCTTTTATTTTGGTAAACAAAATTTATTTGACACTTCTAGTACCGCTAGTGATGCTGTAAAGGCGTGGCAAACTAGATGTTAGTCACACGAATAGTCGCGACAATGGACTTCTGTGGCTAATTTTTCTAATACCTCGGCTGTGCAAATATCGGTTTCTAAATTTGAATTTAAACTCAGCTAATAAACGGTAGGTTACTTAGCAACAAGGCGTGTTATACTGATTATCGTAAATGAGCTGAAATCTCATGAAAACATTTAGCTGACTACTCGGCTGTGAAAATCTCGGCATTAGCAAGCCGAAATTCGGCATTCGGCGATTACACCTCCTAGAGGAATAATCAGTGGAATACTTACAAGAGTTCTGTTCGGGATCGTATCGTTCGTTGTAAGTTCTTTCGGCAGTGATAAAGCGGATAGGCCAGAAAAACTACTTGGCTCACATTAAAAAACTTAAACTGTAACTTTATTAATTTCCGTGTTGCTTCTACCACTGGTTGAAAAATACTGATGATGCTGCTTCTGCGTGTTGCGTGTCGAAACCTGTCTGCAAACGCGGTCTCCACGCATCTCGGTGTAGGTAGGTTTTCTGCGCAGGACTCGTGGTAGTTTTCCTTCTCCTTCATCCTACATTTGGCGCGTAAGCTGGTGTGTGGAGAGGCGGATGAGCGAACATTGGGCGAAGAAAAATAGGGTGGGTAACGCCGGTTACGCACAGTGGGCAAAAACATATCTTGCGTACGCAACAAATTCCTAGCGGAAGTGCTTGAGGACTTCCCAGGTGAACTCCTGCCGGAACACCTCGAAAAATTGTCTTTAAAACTCCTAGAGGAATACCTGGTGGCGCTGATGGAGGCATTTGGGTGCAATTCTTTGAGGAATTTTCAGTGGAATTACTAGTAGGATTCGCAGAGCTATGGAGAATCATGGACGAAAACGGCTTTCCTGGGAAGCTGACTAGACTGATTAAAGCAACGATGGACGGTGTGCAAAACTGCGTAAGGGTTTCGGGTGAACTATCCAGTTCATTCGAATCTCGCCGGGGACTGCGACAAGGTGATGGACTCTCATGCCTACTCTTCAACATCGCTCTGGAAGGTGTGATGCGACGAACCGGGCTCAACAGCCGGGGAACGATTTTCACAAAATCCGGTCAATTTGTGTGCTTAACGGGCGACATGGACATTATCGCCAGAACATTTGGAACGGTGGCAGAGCTGTACACTAGGGCAGTTCAGACATTAAACATGTCGAAAATTCAAAGCTCCCATATGTTCATTACAATCCTTGGTGCAAAACTAGAGTCCTGTCAAATTTTCAGCCATTTCGGTGGTGATTTAATGGTGGCCCAAAAGCAAAATAGGTTTATATGGAAATTACTATGGTGAATTTTCGAAAAAGGTTCTCCTCGTTGTAGAGCATTACCACATGGATGAAGTCATAGGGTCAAAGCCGAATTGAATTCTTCAGACCTCAATGATGAATGTTGCCGAAGACCAGAACTCATTTCGACAATCGGGTAAAAAGTTATAAAACAAATTCTCATTCGTATGCGCATCTTCATACACGATTCCCTTCAAGGAGTGCAAGAAGGTAACACGCATACTATGATTGCGTGTCAAGCATATCGATCGAGCTGTGGTCTTCTGTCCATGCATGCATGGATAAATATCGATTAATAACTTCTGTCTCGTGAGTCGAAACGAGTTGCGGTCTTCGGCAACATTCATCATTGAGGTCTGAAGAATTCAATTCGGCTTTGACCCTATGACTTCATCCATGTGGTAATGCTCTACAACGAAGAGAACCTTTTTCGAAAATTCTCCATAGTAATTCCCCTATAAACCTATTTTGCTTTTGGGCCACCATTAAATCACAACCGAAATGGCTGAAAATTTGACAGGACTCTAGTTTTGCACCAAGGATTGTAATGAACATATGGGAGCTTTGAATTTTTGACACGTTTAAAGTTTGAACTACCCTACTGTACACCCGCCTGAAACGCGAAGCAGCAAAGGTCGGACTGGTGGTGAATGCCTCAAAAACAAAGTACATGCTGGTAGGTGGAACCGAAAACGACCGGATCCGTCTGGGTAGTAATGTTACGATAGACGGGGATACTTTCGAGGTGGTGGAGGAATTCGTCTACCTCGGATCCTTACTGACGGCTGACAACAACGTGAGCCGTAAAATTCGGAGGCGCATCATCAGCGGAAGTCGGGCCTACTACGGGCTCCAGAAGAAACTGCGGTCGAAAAAGATTCACCCACGCACCAAATGCACCATGTACACAACGCTAATACGACCGGTAACCCTCTACGGGCACGAGACATGGACCATGCTCGAGGAGGACCTGCAAGCACTCGGAGTTTTCGAGCGACGCGTGCTAAGGACGATCTTCGGCTGTGTGCAGGAGAATGGTGTGTGGCGGAGAAGGATGAACCACGAGCTCGCTGCACTTTACGGCGAACCCTGCATCCAGAAGGTGGCCAAAGCCGGAAGGATACAATGGGCACGGCATGTTGCAAGAATGCCGGACAACAACCCTGCAAAGCTGGTGTTTGCAACTGATACGGTTGGGACAGAAGGCGTGGAGCGCAGAGAGCACGATGGGCGGACCAGGTGGAGCGTGACTTGGCGAGCATCGGGCGCGACCGAGGATGGAGAGCGGCAGCCACGAACCGTGTATTATGGAGAAATATTGTTGATTCAGTTTTATCTTGAATTTGATGTAATACTAAAAAAATGAAATGAACTAGTAGGATTCCCGTTGGAATTTGGAGAAGAATTCCGGGTGGGGGAGGACTTCTGGAGGACCCCATGGTAGAATTCCTATAGGAATTTTCGGTGATACACCGAGAAAAATTTCTACTCAGTGGCTGAGTTGGTGTTACTCAGAAATCGAAAAATCCTTTGTTTTCTTAATCAGTTTCAGCTAAAAGTGGGGCAACCCATTGCCAATGAGTTGTCCCGTTTTTAACCGAAACTGAGTAAGAATTCAAAAGATTTTTCGATTTCTGAGTAGGACCAACTCAGTTACCGAGTAGAAATTTTTCTCGGTGTATTGTTGTAAGAATTTCCAATGGAACTTTAAGAGAGATTTCCGGTTGAACTTGTTGAAGGATTGTGGATGTGAATGTGTGGAATTCTCAGTGGAATATACGGTAGTATTCCTGGAATAATTCTCATTGGAACTTCGATAAGAACTCCTACGGAAAGTCCCACAATTTCACAAATTTTCCCGGCGGAGCTGCACAGGGAATTTTCAACTAAACTCCTGTAAAATGCCTCGATTTATCACAGATGTCTTTCCTCTTTTGATTTTTGATCTGCAGTTTTTATTCAATCTCTCGAATTGTATTTATCCATTTCTTGGCTCTTCAACAGCACAACTTCTCAAAGTTTTGTTCAAACAGCATCAAATTAGACAAGGAATAATGAAGCCTGTATCCGCAATGATCGGGACGCAATTTTCATTCGCATAATAGATGTTTTTCTTTTTGCGCTACAGTTCAAAGTTCTGTGAAGATGATTATGAAATTTTGTTAGCAGTTATTATACTTATAGACGTTTTCTTCCAAAATTGCATTAACTTTGATCAATTAGTTTGAAAGTTACAGGTGTTGATAGGGGTGAGTGTTAGTGAAAATTTTTCGTGTTTTTCATGTGCGATGTTTGTCTATTCATAACTTTTGAATTTCCCTGCCAATTTTCATGAAATTTTCACAGAGGTAGTTGATTATGTGTATATTATACCTGCAAAATTTGATGATTATTGGTAAAGTACTTTCAATAGTACAATCGAAACAATAAAGAGTGCTGACTAATTGCTGTCTGAACTCTGAAGGGCTAAAATCACGTTCAATCCCAATACATGTTTCGACTATAACATTTTTGATAGTGCATCGATTTTTTTGAAATTTTGCCCATGCAGAGATTGAGAGATTTGTGTTCAAAATTTTAGCCATTTCCTTTGCCAAATTCAAAAGTTACAGCGCTGACAAGCAAAACTAGGGGCTGTACAAAATTCAATGGTGCACATTCTACTCTTTCATTGCTACAACAAAAAGTACTGCGCCGACTCACATGAAATTTTGTAGGTGAAATGAACACACCTGAAGATGTTATTTGGCCAAATTTGAGCAATTTTAATATATCTATTGCAGAGTTACAGCTCTATTTCTGTGTCCCGATTATTGTGGATACAGGCTTTAATATTCACGATTTTTTGCGTCATTCTATTGCGGAAACGGATTATTTACCAACTCACCAAACACAAATTCAGTAAATTACAACAAATCTAGTATACTTGACCGATCGTATCCTATTAACAGATATGAAAAATACTCCAATATCGTATGAAAAAGATAACCTTATTTATTGGGAATCACGGAAAGAATTGTTGTACTATTTGAACAGGATTCGCTATGATTTTAACAAATTATCTTATTCATTATGATACGACACCTAATCCATTAACTCTTTCGTATTTCACGCTACGGAAAAAATAGAACATTGTGAAAAAGTCACTCGCGTCTCCAAATGAATGCATAAAATCGGGGTTAGGGTGAATAAATATTTACGGTCGTCGTTCCGTTTCATCGTCTTTCTTAGGCTTACTCTTACATCCAGTGTGCCAATGACAAAAACCCAAATAAAGCAGAGCAATAACATTGAGCAACCGAGTTTACCGTTATGAGCCGATTTCGTTACCTTCAGTGCGATTTCTACATCACCAGAGATACAGTTTTCCTACCACTACCAGTATATTGTTTCGGAAGCTTTTCTTTGTTTTTTTTTATTGTGAGTAAGTAACCACCAAAAGCTTCACAAAAAACTTATTAGAATCCACTAAAGTTCTGTCTATTTTTTTTTGCAAAAACTCGTCAACTCATAGAGTTTTTACATCATGTTCCTGGAATTAGGTGAACAAATATTTGTAACCATTTATTGTTAAAGAGTGGAAATGCAGGTTCCAGGTCTTTCAAACAGCTCATACAGTCTAAGTTTTTCAACCAGTTAATAAAATCGGTATACCATTGTAGACGTTTGCTATCGTCTTTCCAAATCACCTGAGCTCGCCATCCGACGACATCGTTTTGGGTGGTTCATAAATTCTTTCGCTCGCAAATCCCCCGATGAAATTTGTCGAGAAAAGCTTCGGAAAAATATACCCGGCACGTAAGACGGCAGCAGCACACCGGTACATACCTGCCGGACCACGTCTACGCACGCAGCCGTAAGAGATGTAAACCAATTTTCATAATCATAAATACAAATAAAACTGAAATCCCAAAATTACAATATAGAAGCGCACAAGTTATCACATTTTATTTCGCCACCAATTCCCTCGTCGGGCGGGTTGAAGTTGAAGCCGCTTCCAAGAAGTCATAAACTCCCGACGACGACGACGTCTGTGCGAAAAACTACCTTTGATCGAGGGTTACGACGGGTTTTACACGTGTACTAAAATACAGCAGTTCCAATAATCTGGTGAACCAATTTGCGACGGTTTGCGACGAGAATCCTCCGATGAACATAAAATGTAAAACTAGATAGTTTCGAAGCGCACCCACCTGGCTGAAAATTCGATTGCCGGCGATGGATGTGCCCGTCGCCGCCGCCGCCGCCAATGGGACATAGGGTCGGTTCCAATTTAGGATTAGAGCAGAGCCGATATCAAACTCAGTAAATAATTCGATGGGATTGATTCTGAGAAGTGGATTCGGAATTCATTCTGGTTGTGGCGAAGGGGAAAGGAGAGGAAAGTGGCGCGCTTGCGAATGGGAATGTTTGGGAATGCGATTTCCATGAACAGTGCTGTCAATAGTCAAGCGATTGATTGAATGTTTTCGTTCATTGTGTATCTGAATTCAATTCAATTGACTTTGTCACCTTTTGAAATTGAATTCAATCGTACTGTAACAAAAATAATAATGTGAAATGAATTATGTCGAAAGATGTATTTGTATTCTATTCCATTCACATATGATATCGTAATATAAACTAAATATAACGACAGGTCGCACACTGGCAAGCATACTGTTTCGGTAGACAAAACTTACAGAACATAAAATACGACAGATCAGAACAAAATATTGTAATTAAATATAAGAGAACAGATCATATAGAACAGAATACAGAGAGAACAGAGAGAACAGAGAGAACAGAGAGAACAGAGAGAACAGAGAGAACAGAGAGAACAGAGAGAACAGAGAGAACAGAGAGAACAGAGAGAACAGAGAGAACAGAGAGAACAGAGAGAACAGAGAGAACAGAGAGAACAGAGAGAACAGAGAGAACAGAGAGAACAGAGAGAACAGAGAGAACAGAGAGAACAGAGAGAACAGAGAGAACAGAGAGAACAGAGAGAACAGAGAGAACAGAGAGAACAGAGAGAACAGAGAGAACAGAGAGAACAGAGAGAACAGAGAGAACAGAGAGAACAGAGAGAACAGAGAGAACAGAGAGAACAGAGAGAACAGATAGAACAGAGAGAACAGATAGAACAGAGACAACAAAGAGAACAGAGAGAACAGAGAGAACAGAGTGAACAGAGAGAACAGAGAGAACAGAGAGAATAGAGAGAACAGAGAGAACAGAGAGAACAGAGAGAACAGAGAGAACAGAGAGAACAGAGAGAACAGAGAGAACAGAGAGAACAGAGAGAACAGAGAGAACAGAGAGAACAGAGAGAACAGAGAGAACAGAGAGAACAGAGAGAACAGAGAGAACAGAGAGAACAGAGAGAACAGAGAGAACAGAGAGAACAGAGAGAACAGAGAGAACAGAGAGAACAGAGAGAACAGAGATAACAGAGAGAACAGAGAGAACAAAGAGAACCGAGAGAACCGAGAGAACGGAGAGAACAGAGATAACAGAGAGAACAGAGAGAACAGAGAGAACAGAGAGAACAGAGAGAACAGAGAGCAGAGAGAACACAGAGAACAGAGAGCACAGAGAGAACAGATAGAACAGAGAGAACAGATAGAACAGAGACAACAAAGAGAACAGAGAGAACAGAGAGAACAGAGTGAACAGAGAGAACACACCCTAAAACGAAACAACACAGGCTTGTGTATAATGTACACAGATTTGTGTACTACTAGATCAGCCTCCTCCCCTGTGTCAAATGTACACAGTTACTTTTCTGGTTCTAGCACTGGTATGGGAGCAAAGTTTATAATTAATTTTCTCTGAACGATGACATGCATTATCAAGATTCGATCAGTGCAAAACTAGTTGTTAATTTTGTTATCATGTCAGCGCTAGAACAGGAAAAGTAACTGTGTATATTTGACACAGCGGTGAGGCTGATCTAGCAGTACACAAATCTGTGTAACTTCTGTAAACGTGCAGAGAGAACAGAGAGGACAGAGAGAACAGAGAACAAAGAGAACAGAGAGAACAGAGAGAACAGAGAACAAAGAGAACAGAGAAAACAGAGAGAACAGAGAGAACAGGGAGAACAGAGAGAACAGAGAGAACATATCATATAGAACAGAGAGAACAGAGAGAACAGAGAGAACAGAGAGAACAGAGAGAACAGAGAGAACAGAGAGAACAGAGAGAACAGAGAGAACAGAGAGAACAGAGAGAACAGAGAGAACAGAGAGAACAGAGAGAACAGAGAGAACAGAGAGAACAGAGAGAACAGAGAGAACAGAGAGAACAGAGAGAACAGAGAGAACAGAGAGAACAGAGAGAACAGAGAGAACAGAGAGAACAGAGAGAACAGAGAGAACAGAGAGAACAGAGAGAACAGAGAGAACAGAGAGAACAGAGAGAACAGAGAGAACAGAGAGAACAGAGAGAACAGAGAGAACAGAGAGAACAGAGAGAACAGAGAGAACAGAGAGAACAGAGAGAACAGAGAGAACAGAGAGAACAGAGAGAACAGAGAGAACAGAGAGGACAGAGAGAACAGAGAGAACAGAGAGAACAGAGAGAACAGAGAGAACAGAGAGAACAGAGAGAACAGAGAGAACAGAGGGAACAGAGAGAACCGAGAGAACAGAGAGAACAGAGAGAACAGAGAGAACAGAGAAAACAGAGAGAACAGAGAAAACAGAGAGAACAGAGAGAACAGAGAGAACAGAGAGAACCGAGAGAACCGAGAGAATCGAGAGAACCGAGAGAACCGAGAGAACCGAGAGAACCGAGAGACAACAGAGAGACAACAGAGAGACAACAGAGAGACAACAGAGAGACAACAGAGAGACAACAGAGAGACAACAGAGAGACAACAGAGAGACAACAGAGAGACAACAGAGAGACAACAGAGAGACAACAGAGAGACAACAGAGAGACAACAGAGAGACAACAGAGAGACAACAGAGAGACAACAGAGAGACAACAGAGAGACAACAGAGAGACAACAGAGAGACAACAGAGAGACAACAGAGAGACAACAGAGAGACAACAGAGAGACAACAGAGAGACAACAGAGAGACAACAGAGAGACAACAGAGAGACAACAGAGAGACAACAGAGAGACAACAGAGAGACAACAGAGAGACAACAGAGAGACAACAGAGAGACAACAGAGAGACAACAGAGAGACAACAGAGAGACAACAGAGAGACAACAGAGAGACAACAGAGAGACAACAGAGAGACAACAGAGAGACAACAGAGAGACAACAGAGAGACAACAGAGAGACAACAGAGAGACAACAGAGAGACAACAGAGAGACAACAGAGAGACAACAGAGAGACAACAGAGAGACAACAGAGAGACAACAGAGAGACAACAGAGAGACAACAGAGAGACAACAGAGAGACAACAGAGAGACAACAGAGAGACAACAGAGAGACAACAGAGAGACAACAGAGAGACAACAGAAAGACAACAGAGAGACAACAGAGAGACAACAGAGAGACAACAGAGAGACAACAGAGAGACAACAGAGAGACAACAGAGAGACAACAGAGAGACAACAGAGAGACAACAGAGAGACAACAGAGAGACAACAGAGAGACAACAGAGAGACAACAGAGAGACAACAGAGAGACAACAGAGAGACAACAGAGAGACAACAGAGAGACAACAGAGAGACAACAGAGAGACAACAGAGAGACAACAGAGAGACAACAGAGAGACAACAGAGAGACAACAGAGAGACAACAGAGAGACAACAGAGAGACAACAGAGAGACAGCAGAGAGACAACAGAGAGACAACAGAGAGACAACAGAGAGAGAATAGAGATAACAGAGAGATCAGAGAAAACACAAAACAAGAAAAAGTAACACAAAACAGAATACAGAGTTCAACGTAAAGTAAACGAACAAGAAAATCTCATTCTTTGAAATAGCCACGAGTCAAACTAAATCAACCAAATTGTTAAATGAGTGAAGATGAAGTGTCAGTTTTCGCCTTCCATTCAGTTTTAGAAAATAGTTACAACATTTACTGTAACACTCAAAATCAAAAGCTATACAACGGCTTTGCCTTTTCTTTCAACTCTGAAAAACCTCAAAGTGGTTGAATAAAATAAACAGTTTTAAAAAGTTTAAATTGGAAAAGGGATGTGTATTATAGCGTCAGGATCTTCAACGATGATAAGCTTTCTCTTTTTAAGTAATTTAGAGCAGCGAAAGCAAACTTTGTTCAAACCATTGGAAAATCATCCACCCTCAAGGATAAACCGAAAACTAATTTAAAAATATCATAAACCTTCTGTTGCATCCTTCCAAACGAATGAGTTTTGAATATTTCAAAATGTCCCTTCAAAAAAAAAATATATCAATCAGCTACGTGAGCGTATTACCGAACATCAAACAGAGCACGAACAACTTGGGGAACACAAGCCCAGCATGTTGAGAACAACTACCTACAACAAACCAGCTGACAACTGCATGACAGCACTCGATAGAGTTTTCCGCTCCTTCTTGTGTTGATAAACCAAATCAATTTGTGTTTGAACACTCAGCCGCTGGCTGCTTCCCTGCTGGTCCATCACCGATCCAGGGGCACATGCTACAATATTCATATTTTCTCGAAAAACAACAAATTCGTCCCAAAACGAGAAAAATCGACAAACGAACATGACACTGCGAAAGGCTGGCTCTGGCTGGCTGCTAGTTTTACAGTAACAAGCACATGTTTTCATCATTTTTCAGCACGTTGTTGTAGCTACGTTGTGTAACTCCCATATCATCCATATCCCCCTCTGTAGATAACGAAGCGGTACCGTGGAATAGGGGGACTTTGATTCGGACCCCAAGATTTCAAACATTTAAAAAAACTTTTCTAGGCACATCTATTTGATCTATAAGATGTTTAAACTCAAACTCAGTAGATACATTTAAAAAAAGTTAAAAGGGTTTGCATCTAATTCCCGTCTATTAAACAAAGTACCCACCAATAAAAATATTAACCAGCCTAGGGCTCAAAATCTCTATAATAAAGTAATAATAATAATAATAATAATAAAAATAATAATAATAATAAAGCACCCACCAATAATGATCGCCTTAATTCATTGAAGGTTGGTTCCATGGTTGGTTCAACAAGCGAATCTGGCGAAGTGAAAATTGAACGGTGATGAAGAACAATTCAGGTAGCTACTACTTTAATGCGGTTGCCTTCGTCGTACGAAAAAAAAAATCAAGAAAATATTTCAATTCGTTATAGCAGTGAAATTGAAACGTGACAAGAAATAAGTAAATAAATATAGGTAAGTTGGTAAACCTGTAACTATCGGCTATTTTCCGTTCGATATGACGGGAATTAACGCATATGACGAAGTACAGTGTATCAAACAATTGTCCGTACAGCAAATTTTTCGTCAAAATAATTTATCATTCAAATGTTAATAACTTTTTTATGCGTCGATCAGAAACTCTGAAATTTTGACTAATCATGAATCATATAGTAAAGCTCCATAAGTAAAATTTTGAGCAAGATCGAATAAGTTTTCTGAAAGTTATAGAACTTTTAGAAAAACTTATAAGATTTTTGAACACATTTTTAAAACATTATATCTCAATATGTACCCGATGAAATTTTTTCATTTTTTTTTTGTGTTACATCTTAAACTTAAGGCTTTCATAGGCAGCCATGTTTGGGGTTTTATATTCACTACAAAAAATATGAAAAATGTGCGTATGTAGTTGACGATGTTTTGAAATTTACCATATTTTGCACATATAATCTACCAAACGTTTTCCACCAATAAAAGTGCATTAACTGAACGAAAAATCCATAGGACCTACTGTTCATATGTAGTTTAGTAGGTCCTATATAAAAATATATCATTAAGAGAGTTTAAAAAAGTTGAAAACACTTGGCACTTTTATTGATCAAAATATGACAAATTTGCAAATGACACTCTGAACATATACAGATTTTTCATATTTTTTGTAGTGAATATAAAACCTTAAACAAAGCTGCATATGAAAGCCTTAGGTATAAGCTGTAACACGAAAAATATTGAAAAAGTTTTATCAAGTACATATTGAGATAAAATTTTTTAAAAATGTATTCAAAAATTTTATAAGTTTTTCTAAAAGTTCTATAACTTTCAGAAAACTTATTCGATCTTGCTCAAAATTGTATCAATGGAGCTTTAATATATGGGTTATATTTGGTCAAAATTTCAGCGTCTTTGATTGACGTATAAAAAAGTTATAATCATTTAAATGAAAAATTATTTAGACCAAAAAATTACTGTACGGACAATTGTTTGATACACTGTAGATTTTAACCCTAATACCAATGAACGACGTAAGCAGAAACAGAATAAACAGAAATACCTTAAAGTATACACAAAATTATATCTTTATGTCTCTGTTGTAAATCGTTCTAACAATGTTTACATAGTTTCTTATACATCTGAAGCTAGTTTTCACTTAATCCCGTATTAAGGCACAAATACCGTCCAGCATAACGGAACCAGACTAAACAAATTTGCCCCATCATACGATATGTAAGATCTCGATGGAAGGGGGCGAGTCGAGGGCTATCGAGCGCATCGTGTTGTTATCATTCTTCTCTTCCGGTGGACGAACTGAGACGGGTTTACTGGGTTTGGGGGTCTGGGTGGGTCCCATGTCGCCCTGTGTGATGAAATATTCACAAACACTCGTATACACACACACACATACACAGAGATGCATTCCCCATCTACACAGACCAACCATTCGAACCCCTTGACGGTTGCCGGTGTTGCGCGAGCAGATTGTGAAGAGAGCTGATTGAATTTCAAATCGTTATAAAAATTTCACAAAAGTGCATTCCAGAATCGAGCGGTGGCAGTGCCGAGGTAGCAAGTTCTGGCTCTGGCGATGGCTTGTTGATATCGGAAAGTAAGCGGACAGTAGTCACAATCAGTGGCTGCTTGGTATGGGGTGGACCAGGGCGGGTCGGGTGGTACCTTGGGAAGACGTTCATGTACTGCACTGGAAATATGATATTGCTTCAAGCAGGACAAAACAAACCCAGAAAACTCCCCAAAGCGATATGTTCGCTGAATGCTGGCAGGACAAAGGAAGCACTTTATCATATCGGAAACCGAATTGAAATATATTGTAACGAAGGAAATGAATTGTCTTTTCATGTGAACACTTGACGAAATTGATCGCAATGTAGCAGATATAGCTGATTAGGTAACTTTATGAACTCCAGATATGTTGTGATTATTGTTACTTGCAGAGGTGGAACCATGTTCCACTCGTTGTTGATAGTATACACGGAAAGTTGAAGAAAATATTCGATAAGTCCTAGTTTTGGACATGTGATAGTAAATTAAACTAACCGTGATGGTCCTGATAATCCATCGTGGTGCAGCGGGCCGAACTTGAAGGTCACCGATTTCTGTTGTAATTTGTTGTTGAGGCTGCGCCGCCACGATCATCCGGACCTGCCCTGCGATGTCCTGCCGGGTTCCAGTCTAACTCTTGTTCGAAGATTCCACTCCAATTCCTATGTAGAGAGTGGCTAATCCATCTCCACCTTCACTCGCGATTTAAAGGACATGGGCACGTTTAATGCTTCCAGTGAGCTATTCGATCTTTGAAGGAAGCATGGCACTAGACAACGGACTAGCATGCAACGCCCGTGGCACAGCCGAAAACTTTTCCTGACAGCTGCGGTGTGAATCGAACCCACGCTTCTCAGCACGATGCGACTAAATGCTTGGTGACACTAGCCACACGGCCATGAAGCCACAATGCGACTTCGATGATGGAGCTCCGTGTTGAAGGCCACTATGCGTGAGGCCACTATGCACCACCAGGCATCTAAAGGCATTGATAAAAACCTGCAGTTGTTATGTGTTTTCGACTGATACACACCAGGTTTCACTGGCGTACAGTAGCACAGATAACACGTTTGATGTGAACGTTTGGATTTCGATCTAGGAGCAGCCATCAGCTGCCATTTGGCTACCAATATATTGGAAGCTTTCAAAACTATCCACTCAAAACTATTTACTGCTAGTGCTACGGTAGCAGAGTAAAACTGAAAGGGTTGACCATGTTTACATACAACGATTTGGTCTTGATAAGTCCTGCTGTCGTGAAGCATTCGACAAGATCATCGCGCTTACTCTACATATCAGAAAGCCGTTGAGCTAGGAAAGACAAGTCATCAGCCAGTTCGAAGTCATTTAGGTGATTCATGGTAATGAGCTGCCACTGCAACCCATGATTTGGTTCACCATCAACCGCACCCACCAGGATCTCGTCGATTACGTTAAGAAACAGTAGCGGTGATAGTATACATCCTTGCCTCACTCTAGCAACGACCCGGATGGGCGTTGTGCAGTACTCCGCCACATGCCTCGTACTGTGTTTCAATAAGGCCGATGATTTTCTTAGGGACACCCTTGCGTCTGAGAACAGTCCAAATATTTTTGTGATTGAGACAATCGAAAGCGTTTTCGTAATCAATGAACATCAGGCAGCGATACTCTTGGAATTGTTAGATTTGCTCATAGATAATACGGAGCATTCCGTTGGAGAGTTGAGTCACTTTTTCCTGTATCCGGTTAAGTATCACTTTGCAAAGGACTTTGAGAACGATACACAGTAAAATGATGCCCCACCAATGATCGCATACAGTCCGATCACCCTTTTTGGGTACCTTTACTATGACGTTTTGCATCCAGTTGACCAGAAATGTCACAGTTGTTGCAACAGTTAGGTCCGTAGGTATTGTGGATTTAGCACTAAATTGGTGTCAGAAGTAACTTCATGGACTTTCGCTGCCTTTTCTCTGCGTTAAACATAATAGATGGGCTTGGTGGTCTAGTGGCTACCGCTTCTGATTCATATGCAGAAGGTCCTGGGTTCAATCCCTGGCCCGTCCCTTTCCTCCTACTTTGTATCTTTCTATATACTTTCTACCTCTCTGATCGATCTACATATACAACTCATGTATATTCACATGTTCATAGCCATCGCTAGAACAGAAACGGGTTGAAAAAGCCGTTTCTCTCCCTTCCAAACTTTCACAGCATAGTGTCTCAATTCTATTAGATAACGCCTACAAGTTATGCAGTCAAGCGAACTGTGCTGCACATCTTCAGAATAATAAAATCATTCAATTCTATCACCTTACCCTGGTATCCACGCACCAATGTGTGAACCTTCTGCCAACCAAGTCCCACCAACACTCCAACATCCGCATGAATTTGTACTGACGCAGATACCAGCTTTCCACGCTCGCCATAATGGCGGATGCTATAAAACAGTTTGACAGTATCTGTGCCCTAGGAAAAGCAACGCCTTGTTTCATCCATAGCAACCTTTGATAAACACATTTTTCCCCTGCCAACGGAAAACGAAAGAGTCAACATTTCAGAGGTTCGTTATCGTATCTAAACAAAATTAATCAGTTTTATAACATTTATTTTTCTTTTAGCCTGAAATATGTTTGCCATGGGCGGAAACCGACGAAATAGGATTTTCGCTTACGCACTTCGTGAGGACCGTCCGGAACATGACCTGTGGAGGCTGGGTGCCTGAAGTGCGTCGATTTCTTGGGACTTTGTCCCGAACGGCCGTTGGTGTAGGGGATTCTGGGGTAATACGCACCACTTAAGGAAGATGCGTCCTAATGCATATAAAAAGGCAATAATTTATTGGTTTAATGCATGCATTCATTGCTTATACTTTCATTCTAAGAGAAACCAAACAAAATTTCAGCCTTAATACAGTTCAGCTTTTGAAAATAACGTTTTTTGTAAAGACTAACATTACGGCTTCGTATGTTTATGCGGGGCAGTATGCACCCTTGCTCGGGGTAAAATGCACTACAACAATGGGGCAGGATGCACTCAAACAAAGGGGCAAGACGCACCGTCGAGTTTAGAAATCTTTTTACTTCTTAGACAAAATGCATGTTTTATAAGGTTTTAAAACAAACAATAGCTCAATTTTGTTTGCGATTACTTACAGAGCACTCATAGATATTATTACAGCTAGTTTTCTATAGGTGCGTTTTGCCCCAACCAATGGAGTGCATATTGCCCCAATCAATAGCAAAAAATAAAATAGTTTAAAACATATAATTTACGTAGATTACTATTTAGGTAATTTTTCCTATGCTTAGCATTGCCCTCAATGAACTGAATAAACACAACAGCATTAGATGTTTGGTCGGTTTTCACCATCAAATCATTCGACAAACGATCGGGAAAATTACATCAGAATCGTGCTTTTCAATTTTATTCATTTTTCTCACTAATTACGTAACGCAGATATGTAAAATTTTCCGGATGCTCATTTATTAAGACGTTCTATTAGACTGATAAAGTTTCAAAGCTCTAAAACCGATAATCCCTAAAAAACAAAGGGGGTGCGTTTTGCCTCGACAGTGCGTATTACCCCAGATGCCCCCACACTGACAACTGGAGCAGCCGGTCGTGATTACGGGTCACGAGGTTTGGGATTGCGCCGAAATACGATGCCTGACAAATTCCTGAATCCGTTCTCGATTGTGGTTCAAGGGTTGCCACGGGTATGCAGCCGAATCGCTAAATCAAAGGCTGGGTAACTATCTGGCTTTGGAAGGTCAAACATCCGTTCAAAACTTGACGGATTTATGTAGCACAGTGATATTTAATCTGTATCATCTCTCCCCTTTACGACTATCTTTCAAATGCCTCGATGATTTTTCTCGTCGAGCCTCGGTCGGCCTTTGCCGCCTACACCCAGTTGCGGTTCAATGGACACCGCCACCCATAGTACTCAGGCGGTGTATCTTTATACGTATGTGCGTCACCGCCGTCAGGTGCAGAAAACAAATTGACCGTTGCGAGCTAGCGCCAACTTCACACTTATGGCCCTAAATTTCCGCACCCCACAAACTAATGCGTTACGGCAAATGTTACCCGTCGAAAACAAAATTTATGTGTTGATTTCACCTAGAATGTAAAACCACCGACAAATAGACGTAACACTCTGAACATTCTTCGTTCGATTCAAAATGTAGTCACGGAAACACATTCGCCCAATGCTAAAAAAAAAACAGTTTGGCCAACCATGAACTAGGTTGCGGTAGTGAGCAAGAGTCAAACTCGAACAAAACCTATGCTAGCGCCACGGGTGGACAGTTGGCCAACTATCAAATTTTGCAATTGGTCATTAATTCGGTGTAGGTTGGGAATGATTAGTGTTACGTATGTTTGTCTGTGGTAAAATATAGTCCTTTGAGCTGAGTTAGTACTGCGAAGTCGTTCATTGAAATGCAATTAACAATCTAACCAAATTGACCATTTTTTATGAGGTGCGGAGTAAACTGGTAGGAATTTCTTCGGGGTGCATTGACACAAGTTATGATCATATTTATGTGGTGAAATTTGAACATTGACTTTGATACATTGCCACTAGTAACTTGTCCAAGGGCAATTGCTCTAGCTCCGGGAAATCCGGAATTGTTTGCTGAATTCCTGTTCACGACGATCAGTAATTGTCCTGGATAATCGCCTGAGAGTTTCCCGCTTGGTTCAGCTATGCTTGCAACCTCGGCATTGATCCTGTCCACTGTGAATCGCCATTGCAGACCGCCTGATGGCCGCTCGTGGGCACCGCTGCTGACATACTGGCCCACTGTTGCGACAGGCAAGGGCTCACAGCCTACAACATCTCCGAATCCACGAGTCATGTTGCTGTTGGAAAGTCAAATTATTGGTCACGTCGCACGCGCTCCACGAAAAACTCCCCCGCAAGACGCCCTGATAAAAGCTGGTTGTATTGCGACGTATCGACGAGGCTGTTCGTAGCACTAAACACCACATAACGAGCTACCATTACAGCATCCCGATCCACTGTCGTCGCTGGCTCCCGATCATCCACCGGTTGCGGCTTCCGATGCTTCAAAGTCATCACCCTCGACATAGCCGGTCGGCTATTGGCCTCCCACCAAAACTGTTAGACAGGAATAACATAATCATGTGGACATATGGCAATTTTTCAGGCTAGAAGATAAATAGATGTTTAAAAATTGATTTTTAAAGATATGCAGAGAACATAAATAAAGATCAATAAATCCATTACCTTACGAAGTGGTATTTTAACGATTACATTACCTTACGAAGTGGTATTTTAACGATTAGCGGGATGATTATTTAAAAGTTTCAATTTTGTCTGGTGATAATAACGAAATCCAGAGTTTGTTTTTTTCCGTTGACAAGGAAAATAATTGTTTATCAAAGGTTGCTATGGATGAAATAAGTCGTTGCGTTAGCTGGGGCACAGATATTGTCAAATTGTTTTATAGCATCCGCCATTATGGCGAGCGTGGAAAGCTGGTATCCAGCTTTCGGTCAGATGTGGATACAAACGATTGCATACCCTTCCCCACATTGCACAATGGGTCCAGAGTCGTATTTACGAAGACAAAAATGTTTGTGCCTAAACCATAAGTTTTAGACACATGATGTCTTTGGGAAAGTTTCTTCATATTTTCCGACCTTTTTTTTTATTATTAGGAAATTAGGGTGGTCCCTCTAGTTTAGCTGATTCAAACATCTGCCTTTTTACAGTTTTATGTACGCCTACAAAATGCTCTACAAAGTTGTAAGAGAACTTATTTGGAGCAAGTTTGCCGAAGAAACCATTATTCTATTTCTTATGGTTCCTAACTTATATTTATTTACAAGAATCATGTTACGGTGATCCATGAAATTCAGTTTTCTTGCAATAACTTTCAATCCATTCGTTTCTCGTAAAAACTTTGTTCCGAGCACTTTTAGAACTATCAATGACGCATAATTTTTCCAAAGAGCTCAATGTTCTATCTCTCATAGTTAAAAAGATATTGGCTTTTTACCCTTCTTACACCCATAAGAAGGGTATAAATATCGCTCGAAAAACCGACTTTCGATCCGAGGCCCGGAGGGCCGAGTCTCATATACCAATGAACTCAGCTCGACGAACTGAGCAAATGTCTGTATGTGTGTGTGTGTGTATGTGTGTATGTGTGTATGTGTGTGTGTGTGTATGTGCGTTACAAAAAAAAGTCACGCACGTTTCTCAGCCGTCTGTCAACCGATTTGAGTTCTCTTGGAAGCAAATGAAAGCTACTACATCCTAGTAGAACGCTATTGAATTTTTTTTCGATTGGACGTTTGGTTACCGAGATATCTCTCGAAGAGTACTTATGAGTCATACTTCTAAACTTTTTAAGATTTTTGACCAAGTGTATCATAATAAATATTTCGACCGTTTGTCAATCGATTTGGGTTCTCTTGGCACCAAATGAAAGCTACAGCATCCTAGTAGATCGCCCAGAAATTTTATTTCGATTGGACATTTGGTTACAGAGATATCTTTCGAAGAGTACTTCGAATTTATACAACTAAACCTTTTGAGATTTTTGACCAAAAGTATCATAATAAATATCTTAGCCGTCTGTCAACCGATTTCGGTTATCCTGGCACCAAATAAAAGCTACAACATTCTAGTAGAACCCTATACATTTTCATTAGGATTGGACATTTGGTTACCGAGATATCTTTCAAAGAGTACTTGGGAGTAATACAGGTTAACTTTTTGAGATTTTTGACCAAGGGTACCATAATAAATATCTCAGCCATCTGTCAACCGATTTGGGTTCTCTAAGCACCAAATGAAAGCTACAATATGCTTGTATAAGGCCCTGAAATTTTATTTCGATTCGACATTTGATTACTGAGATATCTTACGTAGAGTATTTCAATAAATTATTTTTTTTATTATATTCACTTGTTATCTTGCATTTGTTTTTGACCAGTCTATGGGAAATTATTTTTCAATAAATAATGCTGATCTCATACAAAGTGTATTCTAGCAGGTTATTGTTTTCAACAAAATTATAATTAACAAATTACAAATACACAGGAATTTTATGAAAACTAACAATATGTTAAATGAAAGCTTTAAATTTATATATTGTGGGAAAAATGCAAGAACTGTACAGCCAAAATAACTAGTTAATGCCAAAACTGATTAACTTAGTAGATGTATCATTTTTGTCCTTTCAACACCATAACCATGAATACCAAGTACTTCGGAGTTAATTTATTCGACTGATTAAGAGATATTAGACAAAGTGCATCTAGCTGATTTTTTTATCCATTTGTTAATCGATTCAAGATTATTTGGCAGTTAACAAAAGATACAATATTCCAGAATATGAAAGCTATTTTTTTAACATTCCATATAAGATTCTTGGAGGTATCTGGCATTACTGGTAAGTCCATGGTCTATGCTATTTTGGGAACCATTTCACTAGATGTCAAATCCACAATATTTTCTAGAACTTTTGGCCAATCGCACAAAATAAATTTGCTTAATACGCATAATACAACAATATTTTTAATAAGTGTAAGAAGGGTTCTGTTCACCATAGGTGGATTAAATCGGGTTTTTCTTTAAAAAATCACTTTTTTTAAAAAAAAAGTCATATCTCAAAAAGGACCAAATGGATTTTCAATCGCCGAATTGCATTGAAAAGATCGTACTCTGTTCTATTGATGGTGAAAAAATTGTGAGTACCTGTTTTTGTTTGAAGCTTTTTATTGAATTTTAAAAATACGGTTTTTTACATAGAAAATCAGTTGTAACTCTTGAAATCGATGAGATGCAAAGTTGGCGTCTTCGACAATATTGTGAGTTTTTGGATGCTCTAAAGTATAGCGAAAAAATCAACGCATAAAATTATATTGAATAAAAACGGATTTTCATATGGAAAACGAAACAATTCAAGCAAATTTAACTCTTCTTTGCTAGATAGATCAAAGTAGCTCGATAAACGGTCATCAAAAGGGGGGCCACGTGGTGTAGTGCATCACACGTTCGCTTTATATGCGGATGGTCATGGGTTAAATTCCCAGCCCCCTGAACAACTTCTCGTCAAAGCCGCTGGATGATACAGCACGGAGGACTGTGCTTTGCGGACGGCCGTCCATCTCGGCGATCGGACAGCGACTGAGACACTTGATTTTCTCTGATGTTGTATACATCAAACCAGACACCCGAACAATGGCAACCGACAAAATTGGCAACACCTCAACGGACTACGCTTTGGATTTCGCTGGGAACTGAGAGAGTGAAAGGAACGACTATAGTTGTATTAGCGGCAGTGTATGCGATCACCCTTCTACAATGATAAAGTTGAAGTGCTGTAATCGGCATTAAAATAGAAACGAATAGACGATGCAAAGATACCACATTGTAAAGATATTATACTATGTGCTATTATAAGTGTAGATCATATGTCAATACGATTCAGCTCACGCAGTGCCTAATTGGACGAAAGAGCTTAAACAAATAAACGTTAAGAATAAAAAAAAAACAATAATACCGGTGGCACAAGAAATAAAACGGTCATCAATTTCATTTTAGAACCAATGTTTATTTATACTGTCATCAGCATTAAAGCACAATGGTGGTAAGATATCGCGAATTATGTATCTTTAATAGGCTTTTCTGTTAACATCAATATTTACCAGTGATTTACATTTTTGCTATCCATGAATTAAGGAAATAAAATTAAAATTTAATTGACGGGAATTAGCTAACAATCACTTTTTAAGTTGAGTTTATTGACGGAATGTAGAATATAAACAAGTTTAAACTTTTTCGACATGTTTACTTCGATCTATCTAACAAAATCGATTTGAATTTTCTTGAAATGTTTTGTTTTCCATATGAAAATTCGTTTATAATTTTATGCGTTGATTTTTTCGCTATACTTTGTTCTGAGCACTTTTAGAACATCCAAAAACACACAATATTGTCGAAGACGCCAACCTTGTATCTCATCTACTTTAATAGTTATAACTGATTTTTTATGTAAAAAACCGTATTTTTAAAATTCAATAAAAAGCTTCAAACAAAAAAGGTACTCACAATTTCTTCACCATCAATAGAACAGAGTACGATCTTTTCAATGCAATTCGGCAATTGAAAATCCATATGCTCCTTTTTGAGATATGACTTTTTTTTTAAAAAGTGATTTTTTGAAGAAAAAAGCCAATATCTTTTTAACTATGAGAGATAGAACATTGAGCTTTTTGGAAAAATTATGCTTCATTGATAGTTCTAAAAGTGCTCGGAACGAAGTTTTTACGAGAAACGAATGGATTAAAAGTTATTGCAAGAAAACTGAATTTCATGGATCACCCTAACATGATTCTTGTAAAAAAATATAAGCTAGGAACCATAAGAGATAGATCAATGGTTTCTTCGGCAAACTTACTTCAAATAAGATCTTTTACAACTTTCTAGAACATTTCGTAAGCGTACATAAAACTATCAAAAAGCAGATGTTTAGATCAGCTAAACTAGAGGGACCACCCTAATTTCACAATGATGAGAAACAAGGTCGAAAAATATGAAGAAACTTTCTCAAAGACATCATGTATCTAAAACTTAAGGTTTAGGCACAAACATTTTTGGCTTCGTAAATGCGGCTCTGGACCCATTGTGCATTGACCTGCACTCTGACGTGGCAGGCGTCATTGTCGCCTACAAATAGATCACCAACGCTCACACACTGAAGGTGCCTGCTAGTCCCCGGCAGATATCTCATTGGTTCCTTGTGTGAGTGTAGCTGGTCTGGCGATAATGGAGTAGCATCTACGGGCGGTCAATCAAGCTCTCAAGCTCAAGCTTTTCTCTGCGTTAAACATAACGTCGGAAGTAGTGCGCTGAATAGAGCATCAGATATACTATACAGCGCACGTTATGTTTAACGGATAGGAAAGACAGCGGAAGTCAGTGAAGTTACTTTCGACACCAATTTAAAGCTAAATCCATAATACTGTCCAAATGGCCTAATGTTGGGAAGTATTTTGGCTGTAGCATGTACAGGGGATACTCAAAATAACTGGGACAGGTAAAATTTTCACTTTTCAAAAAATGTTCAACTCGCTGTAACTTTTCGAAAAGGGCATCAAATATTCTCAAATTTTTACTGTAAGTTCATCAACTAGTTGTGTATTAGTGGTCAAAATTTGGAAAAGATCGAGCTATTCTACACGAAGTTATAAAGCTTCTAGAAAAAGGTATAATTATACGATAGCCAACTTTGAGCTGTTATATCTCCGGATTCAATGAACCGAATGCAATGAAATTTTGATCATTTATGACTTATATAATGAGCTATCAAAAACTTTTGACTAAACTTAAAATTCTTTACACGAAAGAAAATTATAACGAATAGATTAGTTTTCTAATATAACACTAATTTATCCAAAACTTCATCATCGTTTCAAAATTTGAGATAGTAATTATAGTTCATTTAAATTCCCTCTAATTGACTTGAATATATTTATGTTTCAAAAAACAGCTACCAAATAGCCGGCATTCAATTGAAAAAGTAATGGGATGCACATGAAAAATAGATAAATTTACTAAAAAATCATAGAACAAATGAAATCGCTATAACTTTTTTTCTTATTAATAATTTCAAATTAAGTCAACTGTTTTTCAAAGTTCATTATATTGGTCGTAATTGATCAAAATTTCATTGCATTCGGTTCATTGAATCCGGAGATATAACAGCTCAAAGTTGGCTATCGGATGATTATACCTTTTTCTAGAATCATTATAACTTTGTGTAGAATGACCCGATCTTTTCCAAATTTTGTCCACTGATACACAGCTAGTTGATGAACTTACAGTAAAAATGTGAGAATATATTATGCCCTTTTCAAAAAGTTACAGCGAGTTGAACATTTTTTGAAAAGTGAAAATTTTACCTGTCCCAGTTATTTTGAGTATCCCCTGTAGTTGTTTTTAACAGAAATAAAGGCTTTGAACTGCATGCGAATATTTTATTTCTGGCATGTAGCGTCTCGATGTATTTTGGTCCACCTTGGGAATTTTGTTAAATTTATCATATAATCTCTACAAAATCTTGACAAAGGATTATTGGAAGTTCTAATAATAATTTGCCAAGATTTTGTACAGATTATATAATAAATGTTATAGAATTCTCAAGGTGGGCCAAAATACCTCCCCCGGGCCAAAATACCCCCACTACCCCAACTAAAATAATAACTTTGGCGTTTCTAACGATGGTTCTGCATACTATGGAACCACGTTGCTGGACTAGAGAATCCGGTTGACATTATTTCTCGAGGAAAATATTTCCACCATAATTGTAGTATAAGGAGGTATGGTTTACGGTCCTCACTGGCTGCAGCTGGAAAACGAGTACATGCCGAATGACCAATTGATGCAGGAGAACGAAATTCAAACTGAAATTTTGGGGGATAAATTTGTAACGGTAGCGTTATTCGCAGTTGCCCCTGATGAACGATTTGGCTGGAAGTCCTCTCTGACGGAGCTTGCAAGGACAATCGTCTATATGGAAGCATACAGCATACAGTAACTTAATCAGTATTAAAGGAAGCTCTGAAAAATCTAGTTCGGATTTCCAAAAAGGAGAGTTCTCCTCAGGAAACAGCCGATCTGACCAGAAAACGAGAACCTCATAAAATTCCCATGAAACCCTTCAAAATCCTCTTAAATCGCTTCTAAACCCAATGAATGCTTTTGAAGCTTCTTGAAACATCCTTTGAGACCTCCTAAAATGCCTCTTAAATTCCTTGAAACGCCCAAAATCGCTACTGGAACTCCTTATGTGATCCCTTAAAATTCTCTGAGACACTCCTGAAACTTTCATAATGTCACTGGATCCTTTTGGATGGTCTCTGAAGCAAAGCAAAGCAAAGATAACCGTACACATCGTAGTTGCTACTCCGTGATTGACCAGAACAATCGAAGTTGGACAGAGAACCAATGAATGTGAAAGCTTGGGACTAGCTAACCATTCTCAATGCGCACAATTCGAGAATTCAACACTTTAAAAGTCAATAACGGCGCCGGCCACGTCCTTACGGTCATCAGAAAAAGGAAAGAATATAAGTTCGACAACCGTTGCCACTAGAAACCGTGGAATCCACAGCATCCACACAATTGTCTCGGGAAGGAGTATTTGTTAGTAGAGAAAGATAGGGTGTGAATCTAGGAGTTACCTATGTTAAGTGATACGATCCACACCACTAATTATATGGAAATACGCATCGCGATAATCGTAGAACAAGCACAATTCCTATTTTATCGATGAATCGAAAGATAAAAAAAAAACATGATTTATTTTCACAAAATTCACTCCACATGGCAATGCACCCGCGACCAAGTTATTGTTTAAATCAAACATCTCGTTTTACCCGCGCACAACAATGCAGTTGTGACAAAATAAACTTTTGAAACTAACCTTACATACTTGTCACTTGTTTATTCACGCAAATCACGCTACAAAACAACGTTGAATCTCCTCCACACTGCAATGCCATAACGTTCCTGACAACATTGAGCTACTTACTGAGTTTATATTATGTTTATATTACGAGAAACGATTCTTGAAAAAAAAGTGTGTTTCAACAACGATTTCAGAGTATTGGCACCCTATTTTCAATTCAATTTTTCAAGTATTCATATCACATAAGCAGTTCTATACATTCAACTTTAAATATATGGAAAAGAAACTTTCATGCTTAGATAACTATTTACGCATTTATTTACGTATTATAAGTAGTCTCGGCTGCTGCTTGTGATCAGGAGTTTAGGTAATTTGGCCAATTCTGTATCATTTTTCTAAATTATTGTGAGTTTGAATTACTTTCTTCTCACAATTTTATTGCTTCAATATCAAGTCAATATAAGAGTTACATGATGAATTTGTTGATATTCTGGACTTAACGTTGAACCATTCGTCATTGAAATCATCGTCATCATCAAACATTTGAAAGCAGTTTTTTCGTTCAAATCAATCATTTTTTGCAACGAAAATGGATTCCCTGTATTCCATATGAGGAATAGAACACAGTGAATATATTTTTGAGGTCATTGTTTTGATTTTCAGCGAAAAAACTGCTTTTCTATTTCCGAAAAAATGATGACGGATGCTTGAGCCTTAATGTTGTTTTAAAGGAGTTTTATGAATCCACGTCGGTGGAATTACCTTGACTCCTTCTAAGGTAGAAAGAAAAATCAGAAAGATCTCACCCTGATTCGTCTTGTTGGATGACCGCATCTCCGCTCTGACTCCATGAATAATTTTCTGCACCGAAGACAATAGACCGTTGGCTACGAAACATTGGCCTGACCGAACTCTCTATTGCAACTGCCCCCTTTTGGATGATCTCTGAAGCGACTCTAAAGTGTTTTGAAATGTCCCTGAATCCCTTTCAGCGTACTGCACTTGTTTTCCCTTTATATTTACATAATTTTTCCTTTCACTAGGAAAAACTCATCTTCCTCGACAATTCTAATGGCATGAAGGCCACATTCACTCCCAAAAACAGAAGAATCCATAGAAACTTTTTGGGAAGATTAGCATTTTTGCAGGAAGATCTTGTAACTGCGATAGATTCTCGATTTATGTGCAACTTTTGCAGATGCTGCATCTGTTTATTGATTCCAAGGCGGGTGGCGTACGATTCAGTGAATAGAAACGAGTTTTGGCAAATTATCATCGAACTTCTTTGTAACTTACTATTCAGCATAGCACTGCAATGGAGGGAGCGACAAGAAGAGCTGGTCTGCAAAGGAGCGGAATCATTGTCATGCGGTCGCATATGCTCCTGGTCTTCAAGGACGATATCGAAATCATTGAGATCGACAGTTCGGCCTTGAAAGAGACGCTCAAACCTTTTACGAGGAAGACTGCGAGCATTGATTAACACCATAGAGATCAAAGTATCTACTGCTACTCAACGTCGGTCCACCAGTGAAGACCAGTGGAGGCGAATGTTTTATTCGGCGTAGACTCACAGCAAAAAGTTGTAGAACATCACGTATCAAGTAAAGTACCTTCTGATTGTTTAAGGACAAGGTATTTGGAGTACATTGCTCAAAATTTCTAGAGCACCGTTTTTTAGAACCGTTGAACGGATTTGGATTAAAATGCATCACGCTGTTGACAACCACTGAACAATTAGCGTGATGTATTTTCATCCAAATCCGTTCAACGGTTCTAAAAAACGGTGCTCTAGAAATTTTGAGCTATGTACTCCAAATACCTTGTCCTTAAAGTGCTTTGATTTCCAGAGGCCATCTTTGTCTTACGTCAATCATTTTCAATTTTTGGTAGCTTTGATTCCATATTCTGCATATGGGCGTTGAGCGCGCGCGGGCGCTAAAAGCTTTTTGGCTGTCATTTTTTGCTCACTTCAATTCTTGATTCGTCCATACCTTTCTAAACTTATGTTTGAACAGTTGAATAGTGCTTTATCTAGTGAATTGGATCCAACAAGTAACTACAGATTTAATCCGAGATTTCCACGAAGTTAGCAAAAGTTCGGTTTCGTGCGCTTTGTAAAAGTATCCAAATTTCTCGTGGAATCTGTTTCGATGCGGTCGTTCTCCATGTGTAGCTGGAGCAGTTGAATGTGTTTTGTGATGGTGGTGCCAGTCAATGGCAAGACATCGTTTTTTAGCATTGGTTTGGTCGCGTTATCGTCGTCGTCGGTTTGTTTGCGCGTAGTGTCGTTCCTCGTGTGTGACCACAGCAGTTCAATGTGATCTGGTGTAGTGGTGCGAGTCATTGGGAAGATGCCGCTTTTGTTCGCGGCAATAGGAGCACATGATTTCTGAACACATGGATGTATATTTATTGGTGAGCTCGTGCCATATTATTTGAATAATTAACTGTATATAGTGTAAAAATTAAAAAAATGTTTTTATATTTACTCAACACATTATAAAAGGTTCGCACGTCAAATGTTGGCTCAAGTTTCTGAGTTACTTTCTATTATTTATTTATTTTTTTCATTTGCGAAATAATTTGAGTTGTTCGTCATTTTTGGTGTCGACATGTGTTACATACGATCGAGAGTTTTTGTACGCAATTTGTATTTAATTTGAACGATCTGCTGAACATATTGTAGCGTTCCGATGACCCGGTTTCTGCTTGTGCTTCATAATGAGCAAATTTTTTATTTATTTATTAATTTTTTTTTTATCTCGCAATTTACGATTTTCTTAACATATTGCAACGTTCCGATCGATGAGTAGATTTAATGTATTTTATTAATTTTTATTTTTTTTTTATTTCAATTCTGTTATCTATATTGTGACATACTCTTCGCGACTGTATAGTTTTCTAAAAGTATTGCTACGCTCCGATGACCCGGTTTCTATTTTTATTTTTTTATTTTATCTGTTTATTTATTTATTTTTTTAACATATGCTTCGCAATTATACGGTTTCCTAAAAATATTGCAACGTTCCGATGACCCTGGAGGAATCGGTTCTGCTTGGGCCTCTCACTGAGCAGAAACATAACAATTCATACTGTAAATAATATCATCTCTTTTGATTGCCGGCAACACCTCTCCCAACCCCCACTCCGTAGTACTTATGGGAGTGTCGCTGAGTCGGAGGCCTCTTAAATGAGTACTACATCAACATTTCCTCCCCGCATCCCAAGTAACGGTAAAGATGGGCGTGGCCGGGAATAGCGACATTCATACTTTTGGTATTCTTGTTTTAGACTGGAGCGTGGTTAATTCCCCAACCTAGTTCCGAAAGCAGTCTGGACATGATTATCAAAAGGAACATGAATGTAGTTAGTATCCAATCTACGAAGTATACCGCAACTACGCTAACGCTAACGCTAACGTTTTGCTTCCATATTCTGCATATGGGCATCTGCATTATCTAATAGGAATGGGCGCGCAGCATAGATTGCAGATTCTACAAGTTTGCATTAAACTTATAAATGATTTGTTTTCATCACACTGGTTGGTAGAACGGCAACAACTCGACAAAAGACAACGAGACAACGACCAACAATCCCCACTGATTTCTATCGTAATGGTTCGACGGATGGCGGTCGTCGGTGGCCAACGATTTATGCCCTCCTGCTGTGTGGTGACCCACAAAATACGCAACGCAGCAGCGAAAGATGTCGATGATTCGCGGGACCACCATATCGGAACCTGCTCTAATGGCATTTTCACCGCAACAGCTTCTCGCTCGCAGGGGGGAAAACGATGAAGGAAAATTTATTACATTTGTTTGCTTTCTCGTCGTCGTCGTCGGTTTCTTTTTTGTGTGTTTGTGCAGTTAGATATTCGTCTCGTTTTCCGTCCCATTCCCGGAGGACTGATGATGCTTTTCCGCTCCAACTTTTACGCTCGGTTGCTATTAATGCACCCGGTAATGCGCTACACCGACCGAATCCGGTGGGATGGGGGCTGCTGCGGGCGACATTGAATAGAACGAACGGAATGAATGAAGAAGTGCTGGTCGGTACCCATCAAATATTGCTTCCTTGGAAAGGGGTTGTTTATGACGAAAACGATGTTTATTGGGTAACACTTTCCTTGTCATATAACAATGTTGCGATTGAGCTGTCGATCGTAATATAAAACTCTCTTTTATGATTTTGATAACTTAAACCAGGGCTGCGCTACCAACATGTTTCGAGCGACGCATGCTAAGAACGATTTTCGGGAATGTGCAGGAGAATGGTGTGTGCTATTAAGGTATGCACACAGCAAAATCTAGCCACCGCATTTTGGATAGAAATTTCTCTATTTTCAACGAATCGTGGCAATCTCTGGCGCAAATGAAAGCTTATTGTGTAAGGATTCGAAAAATATTTACTTCGGGATATATTTTGGCATTGTGTTTAAAATAGAGTCAAGGGAACAAGAAGTCCTCGAAAAGTTTTTGCACAAACGTGCTGAAAATCTGACAATGTACATTAAAGCGACCGTCCCCGCAGACCTAAGTTAGCTTTCAAGTATTCGGTTCTATACATCATTACAACCTGGAAAGGTTGCAGATCAACTTAAGAGCAAGAAAAAATCGAAGTTTGGCAATAAATACATAGTTTGGTCAACAATATGAATTTGTGGTTTGAAAAACCGAACTTTTAGAAATGTACAGCAAATCATCTTTTTCACTACGGGAAATGACGGGAAAAATGGCTGGCACCCCTTATTCAAAAGCTTAGATATTGTGTATTGATTTGAATTGATTTTTGTCCCCTGTTTTTTGGCGGAGAATGCTTGCGTTTGTATGCAGAAAACTATGTAGAAATTGTACTGCATTTTTCCCAAAAAACGTAAAATCTCATACTCTTCAAAACTCAACCCAATTGAAAAATATTGAGTAACCGTGAATTGGAACCTTCAAAAAATGTCAAGAACGACAGCTTTCATCGAAAAATAAGATTGATTTTGACACAAAGCAAAACTTTACGGAAGGACTCAAGCTCAAAACTCGAGATGACGGATATAACAAGTCAAATCAGCAATGTCTTGATGTTGATTTAAAGTAAATTAATGCTTTTTTACGATGAATTGCTTTTGGTTGGAAGTTGGAATGAATTATTACAGCTTGATTTTCTTTGGCCAGATTTTGCTGTGCGCATACCTTAAATCACGAGTTCGTTACACTCTACGGCCGGCGAACTCAGCATGGTTGGCAGGGCAGATAAGCGGTACAGGTACCTAGAACGTAATTTGGTGAATTCCTAGACTTGACAACAAAGCGTATTTTTATAGAATAAAAAAATTGCTGATCTGATTCCCAAGAGGTAGTTCTTCCGATTATGTGGGAATCGACCTACTAAAACTCATTCTCTCTCTTCCTTACTTTCACGGTACACCCGTTTGGGATGACTTCAAGAAAGGGAGGGGTATGGGAATGTACATAAGTACTCACCATTGGCAAGCGTTTCACCAACTACCGCTTTAAGTTATCATCTCTGCCTTGGAAGTCTGAGTCCTGGCCTGGGACGGGACGTGACAGCTCATTGGTACAAGCCCTCTTATTCTTTTTGTTACTGTTCATACGGGGGTTGCTCTAGTGTTGCCAACACTTTTCATATTGAAATCAATCAAAACTTGTTGACTAGTTTTATTTAGCATTCTAATTCTAAGAATGAGTTTGAAAACAATCTGATCTTCCTCGTTTGGATCTCACACACAGACTTCCATCCCTTGCCGGCAAACCTTCGTAAAAATGAAGCCCAGAATGATACACATCACTGCGCCCATAATGTATCGTTTTGCACTTCATTCACCATGTCAAGTTCCGGATAAAAACAGCACAGAAAGTGAGAAAAACGATTAATGTTGTTAGTTATTAATTATCAATCATACGAGGTTTAAAAAACCTGTGACTACTAGCAACACGGCTAACTCAACAACACAGTGCCCTCTTGTAAACGAACGTAACGCGGCGCAACGCTGCTTTTGTCAAATCGACCAATTAGAAGTGGTCTTTTTTGGCAGGCAAATGGTTTCGTATTTGCACTAGCACCTGACGTGTCCCGTCCCAGGTCCTGGCTAGTATTGTCGGCTACCCGTTGGACTCAAGCTCCCGGATGGGAAAAGGGGCCCACTCAGCTTGCTGTTGGTCGGCCCGCCATTTTCATTTTCTCTGTAGATCAAGTACGATTCGGGAGACTGTAAAGTAACGGAATCCCACTTGTTCCTCAGATCATCTTTCGTGGTCTTTCATCCAAAGTTAAGAGTCTGTGGGAAGTTATCAAGCTGGCTTCGTCTACGGTCGCTCGACAACGGACCAAATCTTCACCGTGCAGCAAATCCTCCAAAAAAGCCACGAATACCCGATCCCAACGCATCACCTGTTCATTGATTTCAAGGCGGCGTACGACAGTATCGATCGCAGAGAGCTATTATTAAATAAATGAAAAAATAAGCAATCATGGACGAGAACGGCTCTCGGAATTCGGGTGAACAATCCGATTCATTCGAATCTCGACGAAGACTGCTACAAAGTGATAGGCAAGAATGCCAGACGGTTTTTTGAAAAATCTGTAACGCACTTTTCAAAAATCTGTATCCCATACAAAATTTGGTTGAAAAATCTGTATCCCATACAAAAATAAAATAACCCCTCCAACCCAAAAATCTGTATTTCGTATAAAACGAAATCTGTACGGATCTGAATAATTCAGATAAATCTGTATATCCCTGGTGATGGGTTCTCCTGCTTCCTACTCAACATCGCCGTGGAAGGTGTTATGCGACGAGCCGGGCTCAACAACCGGGGTACGATATTCACGAAATCCGGCCAGTTTGTATGTTTTGCGGATGACATGGATATTGCTTAAACATTTGGAATGGTGGCGGAGCTGTACACCCGCCTGAAACGTGAAGCAGCAAAGGTCGGACTGGTGGTGAATGAAACTGCGGTCGAAATAGATTCACCCCGCACCAAATGTACCATGCTTACTTACCGATCAGGCTAAGGCCGGGGTGGCCTCTGCTATACATAGTAGCCGTCTCCATTCCACTCGATCCATGGCTGTTTGTCTCTAGTTCCGCACTCTGCGTAGGGTCCGCAGATCGTCCTTGGTCACTTGGTCGACCCACCTAGCTCGCTGCGCTCCACGTCTTCTTGTACCGGTCGGATGACTCTCGAGAACCATCGCTGCGCTCCACGTCTTCTTGTACCGGTCGGATGACTCTCGAGAACCATTTCAGTCAGGTTGCTATCCGACATCCTGATGACGTGACCCGTCCACCGTAGCCTGCCGATTTTCGAGGTGTGGCGATGGTTGGTTCTCTCAGCAGCTGATGTGGCTCGTGGTTCATTCACCTTCTCCAAGTCCCGTCTTCCATCTGCACTCCGCCGTAGATGGTACGCAACACTTTCCGTTCGAAAACTCCAACGGCGTGGCACGAATGCACTTCGGTGTAAAGTGCCGTAAATTAAATTGAAAAAATAAAAAAAACTCCAACGGCGCGTTGGTCCTCTGCACGTAGGGTCCATGTTTCGTGCCCATAGAGGACTACCGGTCTAATCAGCGTTTTGTAGATAGTGGATAGTCGTGTTACGGCGAACATTATTCGATCGTAGAGTTCTGCGGAGTCCAAAGTAAGCACGATTTTCTGCCACAATGCGCCTCTGAATTTCTCTGCTGGTGTCGTTATCGGTGGTCATCAGTGAGCCCAAGTACACGAATTCTTCAACCGCCTCGATTTCATCACCGTCGATATAATTTCGGGGTGGCGGGCGTGGTGATTCCTCCCTGGAGACCTTTAGTCGGATGTACGTTTCCACCATCCTCTCAAATTTACGAGCAATAATATCAATATCATCAGCGAAATCAAGCAGCTGAACGGACTTCGTGAAAATCGTCCCACTCGTGTTTATCTCCGTTCTTCTTATTACACCTTCTAACGCAATGTTGAACAGCAAGCACGAAAGACCATCACCTTGCCGTAATCCTCTGCGAGATTCAAAGGGACTCGAGAGTGTCCCTGATACTCAAACTACGCACATCACTCGATCCATCGTCGCCTTAATTAATCGTATCAGTTTATCCGGGAATCCGAATTCGTGCATTATCTGCCATAGATGTTCTCGATCGATTGTATCATAAGCCGGTTTGAAATCGATGAATAAGTGATGTGTGGGCACGTTGTATTCGCGGCATTTCCTACACCTGGCGGATGGCGAACATCTGGTCCGTTGTAGCGCGTTCACCCATGAATCCAGCCTGATATTGTCCAACGAACTCTCTTGCAATCGGTGATAGACGGCGACTTAAAATTTGAGAGGCTACCTTGTAGGGAGCACTCAGTAATGTGTTCACGCGGTAGTTCCCGCAATCCAACTTATCGCCCTTTTTGTAGATGGGACACACGATACCTTCCATCCACTCCTCCGGTAATACTTCCACCTCCAAAATATTGGTAATGACCCAGTGTAGTGTCCTCACCAGTGCTTCTCCACCGTATTTTAGAAGCTCGCTTGGTAGTTGATCTGCTAAAGCGGCTTTGTTGTTTTTCAACCGGCTAACCTCCTCTTCAATCTTTTGGAGGTTAGGGGCTGGAAATCTTTCGATCTGCGCACGTACTTCCTAGATCTGTTACCGCGCCACTTTCGGTGCTTGCAACGTCACCAGTGAGGTGCCCATCGTAATGATGCCGCCACCTCTCAACCATCTCGCGCTCGCTCGTGAGAATATTCCCGTGATTATCTCGGCATATGTCAGCTTGTGGCGCAAAGCCTCTGCGCGAGTGGTTCAGCTTCTCGTAGAACTTTCGTGTGTCCTTAGCGCGGCACAGCTCTTCCATCGCTTCGCGATCTCGTTCTTCCTGCTGGCGCTTCTTCATCCGGAAGACTGGGTTTTGCCTGTTCCGCGCCTGTATGTCTCGCTTCTTTCTCGTCATCAGGTCTCCCTTCGCGTGGGCAGTGGACGTTTATGATGCTGTCGTTGAAGAAACGGCCCTTAACTCTCAACATGTACATCCTTGCGTTGATCGGCTGCCACCCGATCACACGTTGTCGCATCTTGCCCAACACTATAAATCCTGTTCCCAGTTCATTGGTTGTGCCACAGCTTTGGTAGAAGGTAGCTGCTCGATGCCCGCTTTTTCACACTTTCTGTCCAGTCCAACAAAGTTCCTGCAACGCCACGATGTCGAAGCTGCGGGGATGTAGTTCGTCGTAAATTATCCTGTCACATCCTGCGAAACCTAGTGACTTGAAATTCCATGTTCCAAGTTTCCAATCGTAGTCCTTATTTCGTACCGTACCATGCACAAGACGCTTATAAGATCGGTGGTCTTCTATGGACATGAGACATGGACCATGCTCGAGGAGGACCTGTAAGCATACAGAGTTTTCGGGCGACGCATGCTAAGGACGATCTTTGGCTGCGTTCAGGAAGGTGGTGTGTGGTGGCGAAGGATCAACCACGAGCTCGCTGCACTCTACGGTGAACCCAACATCCTGAAAGTGGCTAAAGCTGGACGGATGCGGTGGCAGGGCATGTTGCAAGAATGCCGGACAACAACCCTGCAAACTTGGTGTTTACTAACCATCCGGTTGGTAAAAAAGGCGTGGAGCGTGATCTGGCGTTATCACTCCAAACTTTTCACTGGTGCTGATAATTGACCCTTCAATTCAGTGGAACCTGCAATTCCCAAGTATGTAGCTTTTCGTTGTCACGTCTTGACAAGGAGGGGGTGAGGTTACCAAGAAAAATGAACTCCAGTTCACGTAGCTTTTATAATCGGTTCCAAGAACACACGAGAAGTTGCTCTCCCGCACTCGCAAATTGACTAAATTTGAATAAATAAAACATAAATTGGACACAATTGCCAGAGCAATGATCATCATCGTTCTCGGACACCGCACTACCGGTGGAGACGACGGGCGCGGAAAGGAGAGATACCCCCACCCCTGCACACCGCACAGCGAGCCGAACGTGTGTATGTACATATTTTGTTTAGATATTCGCCAACAAAAGAAGATTCGAAAATGTGCAGAAAATGGGTATCATATATTTTCCTTCAGCCAGAGATAAGGTGAATGCGTCGTACATGACTGGCAGAAGTTCACAAAACAGAAACAGCTCGTCTTTGTCTGTCCTAGGTCTGTCTTACCTTACCATCCCATCATCATCGTCATGCAGACTTAAGAGACGCTCGCCGTACGCTTGGGATTCTCGCTTTTCGGATAGATTCGTCTTTGGAAGGTAGGGGGGGGGGATCTCCGGAGGAGAAGGATGAAATCCAGCATGGAAGAAATATGAACATAAATAAAGCGAATCATAAATATATTTATACCACCTTTCACTCGATATTGCCATCATTGGCGTAACTAGGATTTTTTCCTGGAGGGGGCCCAGTGGGGGCCTGACTTGAGATGAATTTTAAGCGGAATGGGTGCCCGATATGTGAATATGCAAATCAGTATTGTAGTTTTGAGTAATCAAAATGACTGTTTTAGATTTGTTCATAGTTTCGTAAACTATATGAGTACGAACAATTCTTCCAAGATTTTTTTTTCCATTGCTTGCTTCAGTGATTCCAGCATGGCTTCTTCCAGAAATTCAATCAAGAATTCATCTAGGGATTCCACTAGACATTTTTTCGAGGATTTTTCCTGGGATATCTTTAGTGGTTCCTCCAGTAATTGTTCCAGAGCTTTTTTCGAGGTTTCCTTCAGGAATTTTACCAGAGATCCTTTAAGGTATTTCTGCAAGTATTCAGAGATTTCTACAGGAATTTCTCCATATATGCCTTTCAGAATTCCACTAGAGATTGCCCCAATAATTACATCTGGAATGATTCGAAGTATTTCTGCAGAAAAGTATTCCTGAAATTATCTTAGAAAGTTTTACTTAGCGATTATTAAAAAATACTCCAAGAATTGCTTGAAAAATTTGTACAAAAAACCTTTAGGGATCCTAGTTTTCCTTCAACAATTACTGTAGACATTGATTTCTTCATTTTTTTATCCAGGAATATTCCTACAAAAATTCTTCCAGGTATTCGCTAAGAAAGCTCTCCTGAAATTCCATTAAGAGTTCCTCATGGGGCTTGCTTCCGGGATTCCTCATCGGGTTTTCTTCAGAAATTACTTCAGGAGTTCCTCCAGGGATTCACCGGAAATTTCTTCTGTTATTATTACAAAAACGAATTCCGAGATTATTTTAAATATTTCTAGATGAACTCATAAAGGAGATTCCTTCAGAAACTCCTGCAGGAATTAATCCAGGATTTCAGGGTTTCCTCAGGAATTTCAGCGGCTTCTTCAGTATTTCCCCTGAAAATTCTACGGAAATTCCTCCCGGATTTTTTTCAAGAATTATACCAAGTATTCCTTCTGGCATGCCTCTAGGATTTCATTCAGGCTTTCTCCAGAGACTTCTGCAAGAGTTCTACCAGGAATTTCTCCAGGTATTACCCCAGATATTTCCTCAGGAATTACTCCAGGAATTTATTCAAGTTTGGATCCAGGAATTCTTCCATGAATTCCTCCGAAAATTCTTCCAGGGTTTCTTCCAAGAATTAAACCAGGAATTACTTCTCTAGGGTTTCCTCTGCACATTCCTCCAGGATTTATATCATAGATCCCTCCAGGAATTCCACTGACGATTCCTGCAGTAATTCCTTTCTGAATTCCTCTAAAAATTTCTCCAGGAATTCCTTCAGAAATTTCTCCATGAATTCCTTCCAGAATTCCTCTAGAGATTCTTCCAGGAATTCATTCAGGGATTCTCAAGATATTCATTAAGGGATTCCTCCTGGAGTTCTTCCATGAATAGTTCCACGGAATTTCCTCAAGATTTCCAATAGAGATTTGTCCAGGAGTTCCTCCTGAGGTTCTTCCAGAAATTGTTTCAGGGATTCCTCCAGGTTTTTTTGCAAGAATTCCCCCAGGGATTCTTCCAAGTAATTCTCTAGAAATTCCTCTAAGGATGCCTCCAGGAATTCCTCAAGAGGTTACTTAAGAATTACCCCAAGAATCCCTTCAGAAAGTCCTCCAGGAATTTATCCAGGAACTCCCATAGGAATTCCTTCAGCAATTACTACCGCAATTCCTTCAGGAATTCCTCCAAAAATTCCTCTGGGAATTCCTCTAAAAATTTCTCTTGGATTTTTTTCAGAAATTTCTCTTGGAGTTTCTTCATAAATTTCTCTTGCAATTTCTTCAGAAATTTCTTTTGGAATTTCTTTAGAAATTCCTCCATTAATTGCTACCAAAATTTTTCTCGAGATTCCTCCAGGAGTTCATTCAAGAATTCTTCTAGGGATAGTTCCAAGGAATTTCCCCAAAAATTCCTTTACAGATTAATCCAGGAATTCTTCCTGGGATTCCGCAAGGCATTTGTCCAGAACTTCCTGCATGAATTTGTCCAGAGAACTTTCCATTCCATTCCTCCTGCGGTTTCTCCAGAAATTGCTTCAGGGATTCCTCCAGGGATTTTTCCAAGAATTTTCCCAGGGATTCTTCCAAGAATTTCTCTAGAAATTTCTCTAAGGATTCCTCTAGGAATTTTTCACGAGTTTTCTTTAGAAATGTCTCCTGGAAATTTCTCCATGGACTCATCCCGGGATTTCTCCAACAATTCATCTAGAGATTGCTTCGGGAGTTCTTCTAAAAACTCCAAACTCCACTAGATTGCTCCCAGAATTCTTCTGAAAACTCCACCAGGAACTCATCTAGTCCAGGAATTTCTCCAGGGATTTTTCAAGGAAATTCCCCAGGGTTTGCTCCAGGGATTTCTTAAGGAATTTCTCGAGAGATTCCTCCAGGAATGAATACAGGCATGTCTCCAGGAATTTATCCAGGGATTCCTCCAGGCATTCCTCCAGAAGTTCCTCCAGAGATTTCTATAGGGATTCCTCCAGGCATTAATCCAGGATTCCTTCAGAAATTACTACCGCAATATCTCCAAGAACTTGTCTAGAAAATCCTCCAGGGATTCATTTAGAAATTACCCCAAGAATTCCTCCCGGAGTTTATCCAAGAAATATTCCAATAATTCTTCCTGGGATTCCTGAATGATTTCCTCCTGAGATATCTATTTATTTTTATTTATTTATTTGACAACATCTTCGACTGAATGCCGCACAGACTGATTAGCTAGACTTAATTCCAGGGTTCGTAATTTTCGTTTCAGCGATACGAAATATGGCTATTCTCACGGCGGCGGGAGAGCTTATTTTCACTATTTTGCTTGAGGAACACTTTTCCCCTCCAGCACTTCTTTCGAGAGTAGCGATTCATGATAACAGAAAATCGCTTCAACCTACAGATAATTTATTTTCATTCTGTTAAATTTTCTCTCACCCAATTTTCACGAAAATCTTTTCAAAGCAGATTAACAAAAATTGTGCCCGCGACGGGATTCGAACCTGGAACATTACTAAAAACATACGCGACACGCGCACTCTATCCACACCACCACGCCAACCACACAGAGGGAGTAGAAAATATAATGCATAAAACCAATCATCTTCGGCGTCATATGAGTCAAGGAAAGACAACATAATCAGCCGACAAAGGGCAAACGAAATTCTCGCACCTTTGGGAGTGAGTGAAAAAATGTTTTCGCTCTGCTCTTTGTGCGGGAGATTTCTGAAGCCAGATTTTCGCTGAAAATTGGCGTGAGGGAGAAATTTATTTTCGTGAGAATGAGCGAAAATTCCGACCGCTGCTTAATTCTATTTTTAAACACTAATTTACTTATATTAAAATCAAACAAGTCACATACATCATTAAACAACCTACAACACGATTCAAACGGGCTGTGATATCCGTAATTCGAACGATGAATGGGAATCCACAGCTATCTTGAATTACGAAGGCGGCGGGCTGGAGCGTGGAAGTGCAAGTTGCCAAGAAGACAGCTGCAATCGATTTTGCCGGTGATCACGTCTCTAGGAATTCCTTCAAATATTTTTTCAGAAATCCTCCAGGAAATTCTCAAGTTATTCTTTTAAAAATTTCCCCAGAAATTCTTTCTGGAATTTATTCAAGAATTTATTCAGGTATTCCTGCTGGCATTCTTTCAGAATTTCATCCAGGCATTACTCCAGGGACTCCTCCAGGAGTTCTACCACGAATTTCACCAAAAATTACCCCAGGTATTTCTTCAGGAATTCCTCCAGGAATTTCTTCGGAAATTCGTACAGCAATTACTTCAGGAATTGTTCCAGAAATTTCTCCAGAAATTCTTCCAGGGTTTCCCCCAAAAATTAATCCAGGAATTTCTTCTCCACGGTTTCCTCTACACATTCCTCCAGGAATTATTTCATGGATTCCTCCAGAAATTTCACCGATGATTTCTCCAGTAATTCTTCCAGAAATTCCTTCTGAAATTGCTCCTGTAAGTCCTCCAGAAATTCCTCTGGAAATTTCTCCTGGAACTCCATTAGAAATTCTTCTCAGAATTCCTCTAGGAATTTCTCTAGGAGTTTCTTTAGGAATTTCTCTAGGAATATATTCAGAAATTTCTCCATGGATTCCTTCCAGAATTTCTCTAGAGATTCTTCCAGGAATTCATTGAAGGATTCCTCAAAGAATTGATTAAGAGATTCCTCCTGGAATTCATCCATGAATAGTTCCATGGAATTTCCCCAAGATTTCCTATAGAGATTTGTCCAGAAATTCCTCCTGAGATTCCACCTGGAACTTATCCGGAAGTTCCTCCAGGAATCCCTCCTAAGGTTACTCCAGAAATTTGTTTCAGGGATTTCTCCAGGGTTCTTTCCAAGAATATCTCCAGGGGTTCATTCAAGAATTTCTGTAGAAATTTCTCTAAGAATTTTTGCGGGAATTCCTTATGAGGTTTCTTCAGACATACCCCAGGAATTCCTTCAGGAATTCATATAGGAATTCCTCTTGGAATTCCTGAGAAATTACTACCGCAATGTCTCTAGGGGCTCCTCAAGAAATTCCACCAAGATTTACCGCAGGTATTTCTTCAGAAATTCCTACAGGAATTTCTTCAGAAATTGATCCAGGAATCCCTCCATGAATTTCTTCGGAAAATCCTACAGCATTCCTCCAGGAAATTCTGCAGGAAATCCTTCAGAGATTGCTTCCGATATTCTTTCAGGAGATTCTTCAGGAAATTCTATAGAAATTTTTCCAAGGGATTCCTCCGGAAATTCTTGCAGGTTTCCTTTAGGAATTAATCCATGAAATTCAACTCCAGGGATTCCTCTAGAAATCCGTCCAGGAGTTATTTCACGGGTTCTTCTAGAAATTCCACCAGGAATTCCTCCAAGAATATACCAGAAATTCCTGCAGGGATTCCTCTAAGGATTTTTCCGTGAGATTCCTCCAAGAATTCCTCCTGGAATTCCTCCAGAAATTCCTCTGGGAATTCTTCTAAAAATTTATCTTGGAATTTCATCAGAAATTTCTCTAATACTCCAGGCATTACTCCACGAACATCTCCAGGGATGCCTCCTTCAGAAATTTATCCATTAACTTTCCCAGGGAGTCCGCCAGGAATTTGTCCAGAAAATTTTCTAGGATTTCCTCCAGAAATCCATCTTGGAATTGCTGAGAAAATTTGCTTATGATTTCACAAAAAAAAAGTGTCTATGATGCTTTGTTCTTGAGTTATGATTTTTCAAAGTAGGTGGTGTCTGTGGAAAATGTTTGATTTTCACTGGAGTTTGCCGGAAAATTAGGCGACCCTGATTTTTTTTTCAATTTAGTTTTTCCAATATATATGATCCCTACCTAATTTCATTAAGCTTCAGAACTTTCGTACCAATTTGTACGATAATAAAAAAATCCCCTAATGCTCCAGGCATTAGTCCAGAAACTTTCCCAGAGATTCCGCATGGAATTTTTCCAGAAGGTTCTCCCGGATTTCCTCCAGAAATACATCTAGGAATTCCTCCTGTGATTTCTTGAAGAATTCCTCTAGGGATTCCTCCAGGAATACATCTAGATTCATCTAAAATATTTTCTAGTAATTTCTAGAGGGATTTCTGATGCGGATTCTTCAGATTTTCTTTCCTGAAATTCCTAGCATAATTGCTCTTCGGATTCCTCCAGGAATTCATCCAGGGATTCCTCCAGGTATACTTTCAGAAATTACTCCAGGGATTCCTGCAGGTATTGCTCCGAGAATTCTTGGAATGGTTTCTTCCGAAATTTCTCTTGGGTATTTTTTTTTTTAATTTATTCAGCGGTTAGTTAAAAAATTACAGTATTCCGTTCATAATGTTTTGCAGGGATTCACCCCAGGATTTTTTTAGGATTACTTGTAGATTTGTTGAATAATTTGAAGGATTTGTAGAGGAATTCCTCCAGCGATTTGTATTGAAATTCTTTTAGATAATTTTAGAGGGACATAGAAGCCAAAAAATTCTCCAAGAAGTCATCCAGGAATTCTTTCACAATTATCTCATGAGTACCAAGTCTTTTACAAGTCCAATCATGAATATCTTCAGGATTACGATTACCCCTTGCAGCACCAGCTTTTAAATATATTAAAACTTCCTCAATGACCATTTGAATTTGTGCGTTGTTTGATAGATGCAAAATACCTCTGGCCCACGAAATAAAAGAAATTAATAGTCACCTCCAGCATGGTTTTAATGAATACACTCGCGTTTACGCTTCAGCTACGTACATCTATTCTCATTGGGAATTCAAAAACTTTTGCTGGAATTCCATTGCAAATTCAACCAGTTTTTTTCCCACATGATACTTGATTTCCGTAAAGAAGCACTTAACCATATTTTGCAGTAATGCTGCTAGAAAATTCAAAGATTCTTAAAGATACCCATCCAGGAATTCCTGGAAATTATCATCTAGATTTAATTTCTCAGTTGAGAATTGTCTCCAATAACTGGCAATTAAATGCTGCCAAATAAATGTCTATTATAAATCTATGTTTGTCACCACGACAGTGGTTTTTAGATTTTTTCTAATTTCCATTTATAAAGTCATGACAAATTTCTGGGGGGGGCCTGGCGGATTCTGGAGGGGGCCTGCCCCCCCTGGCCCCCCCTCTAGTTACGCCAATGATTGCCATGCGTTTCGGGATTTCGGTGAGTTCCATGCACGGCTGGTGTTACGATGATTTGCCTTCGGTCGATGCGCTTCCTTTAGTGTTTTCCCCCCAAATGGGGACCTTAAAAGGAATCACTTTCTTTTGTTGCATTGTGTGGGCGCCGTGTTTATGGATGCGTTGTCGTCGTTTATGGTGTGGAATAGGGCGGTGAGCGGTAAGGCAGTGTGGCAAAGGCGACTATTTGCTTGCAGAATGGAAGTTGAGCATTGGAAAGTGTATTTTTTCCAACCGTCATGATGGGTAGGACAGAAGTTGCCAGTTAGGTTGGAGATTCCTTCCTAGTGAAATAGGAGTTTGAGAAAAAAAATTAATCGAGAATTTGGTAGAATAGTTGAACTATATATAGTTTATATATTGAATATATAAATATATTTATTTATCACGTATCAAAAGGTTGGCTTCAGAGGCTTATTATCCTTCATTTGGTACTTTAGTGCCATAAAAATAAGCCTATTTCATCATTTACTTCGAAGATGAACCAGCCACCGGCTGAAAGTCTCGATAATAAAGATTCAATCATTCATCATCTACCTGCGGAAAAAGGAATGGGAAAAATTATCTTGAAAATGACACTAGGTATCGCATAAGCGTACCTACCACAATTAAATGACGGTTATTAGTTTTGTCTCTTCGGAGAAGTTTCTCTTTTTATTATTTTTTTCTGTAAAAATTGGGTGACACCTGCAAAACCGAAATACCTCCTTAAGAGATGGGTAATTCTCGCTGAGACCGGTCCACTATTCACACCTTGTTTTCAAAAAAGTTTAAGGTGTCGATTTTCTGAAAGTCCTCGCTAAAAAAGTAAGGAAAATGTATTTAGTTACTCAAATTGAAGGACCTTCCGTTAGTTAGAGCCACAACATTTATTGCAGACCCCTCGATTTTGATCAAATGGTGGCTCATTTAAACCGTTATAACTCGAAAGTTTCTTCAAAAAACCACCTCAGAACGAATTGTTGTTGAAAAGAGGAAAGATTTAGGGTGGCTCAAGCTTGTATGGCAAAACCACAAAAACGATTTTTTCCCATATGAACTCCCATACATATTTCAAAAAAGTTCAGCACCGCCCTAATGTTAACGGGTTAAGCTAAAAATTTGACCAGAGCATTGTGGTAATAGCTTGTAAATGTTAGGCATTCACAGTGGTAATAGCAACTAAACAATATTTGCTTGATACTTAAGGCGAAACTGGATCCATTTCCTCACTTTCTGGTTTTTGATTTTTTATAAAATAACGAAGCAATATTTTCAAAATCGGTTTTCGTACACATGTAGAGTATGGATCAAGGTATCTCTTGATTTTTTTTCGTGGTGTAAAATGTTTTTCGTTATTGCAGAAACCATTTTTGAATAAAATGTCACAAAAAATGATTTCTGCAAAAATGGAAAACTTTTTCCACCACAAAAAATCAGAAGATACCTTGATGCATCATCTACATGTGCACGAAAACCGATTTTGAAAATATTGCTTCGTTATTGAATAAAAAATCAAAAACCAAAAAATGAGGAAATGCTTCCAGTTTTGCCTTAAGCAGAAATATTCACGGAATTAATGCATTTTAATCGATTCTTTGCGATTTTAAAAGTTGGTTCATAAAACGAAAGTGGTGCAAAAAGGCCACTGCCTTGGGGTAAGATGTCATTTTATGGAAATGCTCAAAAACCACACTCATAATATTTCGGGACACTATCTTTGAATGATCCCTAACATGAATACTTTAGGCATCAACCACCATGCACCTCCATTTGTGTCTCAAATATCTTGGCAACACTTGGCTGATAATAAAATCACCAGAAAACCGTAATTGCAATTACGAAAAACCGGAAGTTGTCTATTTTCATTGGGAATTCAAATATTTTCCGTAGGTTTGACGGCGGCGCACAGTGGTCCAGATTTGAAAATACCTGGCAAAAATTGCCAAATCATAGTAGTCTGCTAATTTTAGCCTATACGAATGTACTGGAACATGATTTAGCGCTCAATTTTATTTTAAAGGCATTTTCATTTTTTGCCGATTTCTTAGAACAAAATCCGAACAAAATTGATGTTTTTCATACAATTCTGCTACATACATATCATCAGGCCCGGATTAAGGATTGTGGGGGGACGGGGCCCGAGCGGATGAGGAGGCCCCTCGGAGAGATGAACAGAAATGTTTTTCCTCATTTTCGAACAGTACATGAGCAATATGAAAAATAAAGCTAATGTTAGCAACCAAAAAAGGTTTTTGTGGGGCTCTAAAATGTGGGGGCCCGGGGCCCGGGCCCGCCCCCCCCCTTAGATCCGGCCCTGCATATCATTATGGTACTATTGTTTTGGCAGCTCTTGGCAGTTGCATTTTTTTTAACCAATTCTGCATACATAAACGAGCATCTGAACAGAATTTCCCCGCGGGGAGTAGCGGGGAGCGATTTGTAAGACACTTTGAAGTCAAACTGTAAGAATTTCTCGTACTAATAACATGCAATGTCAATTTTGCAGCCACAAGTGTTATTTTGATCTCTTTTTCCATTGCAGATGTCTGATATACACAAGAACTTACGAATAAACTTTTGAAAGTAATTGTATAACTTATATCAATAGATTTCTTCGAATTTCGACTGTTGGTCGTTGGTGATTATGTTGGAAGGGGAATGGCGTTCAGTCTTTGGAGGAATAACTCAAAAACGGATTTTGAGTTATTCCTCCAAAGACTGAACGCCATTCCCCTTCCAACATACAGGGGATAGACAAAATGAACGGGACAGGCAAAATTTTCAATTTCCAAAAAATATTCAACTAGCTGTAACTTTTCGAAAAGTGCATCAAATATTCTCAAATTTTTACTGTAAGTTCCTCAACTAGTTGTGTATCAGTGAACAAAATTTGGAAAAGATCGGACAATTCTTCACGAAGTTATAAAGATTTTTGAAAAAGATAAAATTATCCGATAGCCAACTTTCAGCTGTTGTATTTCCGGATTTAATGAACCGATTGCAAAGAAATTTTGACCATTCATGACTTATATAATGAACTCTGGAAAACATTTGACTTAACTTGAAATTTTTAAAAAGCGAAAAAGTTATAGCGATTTTATTTTCTTCACGATTTTTTAGTAAATTGGTCTATTTTTAACATGCATCCCATTACTTTTTCAATTTATTGGCGGCTATGTTGTTACTTTCCTTCAAAACGCATTTATATATAAGTCAATTACAGGGAAACTAAATGAACTATAATTTGCATCTTGCATTTTGAAACGATGTTGATGTTTTGGGTAATTTAGTGCTTTATTAGAAAAATAATCTAATCGTTATAATTTTCTTCCGTGTTAAGAATATTAAGTCAAGTCAATGGTATTTCATAGCTCATTATATAAGTCATAAATGGTCACAATTTCATTGCATTCGGTTCATTGAATCCGGAGATATAACAACTCAAAGTTGGCTATCGGATAATTTTACCCTTTTCAAAAATCTTTATAACTTCGTGAAGAATTGTCCGATCTTTTCCAAATTTTGTCCACTGATACACAACTTGTTGAGGAACTTACAGTAAAAATTTGAAAATATTTAATGCACTTTTCGAAAAGTTACAGCTAATTGAACATTTTTTGAAAATTGAAAATTTTGCCTGTCCCGATCATTTTGTCTATCCTCTGTATATCAATAGACTTTGGTAGTGGTTGAACTTGTTTGTGTTCTTTATCAAAAATTCAGCACTTTTTCCATCAGCAGCTATTTAGTGCTTGTTCGAGCGCGAACTTTGCCTGGTATCGAAGGGCTTTCTTCGCTGCCGTAGCAGCCACCGAAACGCGCGGAAAAGTACGGTAACACAACGCGGAATCACTGACCGGGGGCTTGGGTCGCCACAAGCCCTTTGCGTGCACAAGTTCTTCAACCAGAGGTCGTTGTACGCTCGTCCACCTTCTCACTAAGGTCGGACTGAGACACTTGACACGGAATTGCCTAAGTGCCTTGGTAACGGGGTACTTAGAATAAGATTCTAAATCGAATCACCACCGCACCACAACGAAACGGCTAAGTGTCGTGGTAACCGACAACTTAGAAAATCGACCCGAATTGAACGACACAGACAACGCGCAAAGTCCCTTGGTAACGGGGGACTTGTGATTCTTGCACTCGACCGAGAAATAAGCGACACAGATCGACCGTACGTACGCTTTGTCTGAGTTTCTATTTTGTACTGATCTATTTACATTTTACAATATATACAAGGGGATGGTGATTGTTTCTCTACCTACACGATTGTCCACAGAAGGTGGACAGTGGCTAGCGTGCGCAAGCGCGCTCATCTCATCTAAAAGTGCTCTCAGAGAATTCATTGAGCTAATAGGGTTACAAATAGGTATTTTCGAATTCAATTTAACTTAAACTAGTTCTGTTAGTTTGATGGGCCCGGCTCCAACAGTGCTGTAACAAGATACAAAAACCATATTTCCAATTTTTAATACCAGTTAGTACTGCTGGTATTATGGATGAATGCTCAATATACTGTATCCCATATAAGACATGTTCAAAAATTGAGTTTCTGCCAGCTTTTATCAAAATCGGACCTCTGTGTGGCGTAGCATCTAGAAGAATGTTTTATGCAAACATATCTTGGCACTACTCACCTGTAGTAATGATCAAATTACATTCAGGAATAATTTTATAGGTAGGGCCATTTTACACCATCTTGGCATTTTAGACTTTGTATCCCTATCTAAGGTCATAAGAGATAGAAATATGGTTTCTTCGGAAAAGTTGTTCAGCATTCAATGTCCAACTTTACAGATATTTTCATTGCTCCATTCGAAAATAAACTCAAAAGCTGTCATTGTGATCTTGAGAACCATTTGGACCTAAAAAAGTAAAAAAAGAAGATACTTCCCTGAAGACAACATATGAATGAAACTAATAATTTTGGCGAAAACTTTTTTGCAGCTAGATACGGCTCTAGAACCATAAGTGCAGTAAGTTCAAACAGCGGCCGTAAAAAAATTACTGTTAAAACGCACAAAGCGTGAAAAGATTCTACAACAGCTGCTTACCACAGAGGGTAATATTGAGGTTTCTGAAGATAGTTTCACTTAATAAGTGTATACTGACCGAGTTTTCTATCACAAAGTTTTCATTTCTATGTCCGACACCACTCTTCAAGTACGAAGGGGGGGGGGGAGGAAAAAATAAACAATTAAGGAACAAAAAAAAATTAAAAAAAAAAATTCAAATATTGAAAAATTGTTGCTTGAAAACATTTTCTTTTGTGTTGAGTAATAGGCCACCATAAAACAAATTAAATATTTGCATCGGCCTTATTGGGATTATTATTTAAACTTATTATCTAGACATTTTGTCCGGGGATAATTCTTCTCGGGACCTACGGCTGTACTTCTAATCCGAATGAAGATCTTTCATTTTGTGAGTATTTCGGTAGTGGGATTCGATCACAGGTCCTTGGCATGATAATCATGCGCTTTAACTAAAGTGCGGCTAGTGTCACCAAGCTCTTAGTCACATCATGTTGAGGTGCGTGTGCTTCCTTCAATGAGCGGAAAAGCTCACTGTAAGCATTGAGCGTGTCCGTGTTTTAAATAAATAAATAAAAAACGGATCACATCAGTTCAACTCCACATTATTGGGAATTGGTTGGGTCAATAATTTTTGAAATGCTTTCGCAATTTTTTTGAAAATTTCTTTCAGACGTTCTTAGACAATTTTATTGAAACTCCTACGGTGATTTTTTTTTGGGAACTTCTCAAACACGTTGTGGAAATTTGTTTGGTAAATTTCTTTGGGAATTCCGAAATTGATTTCATAATTCCATTTTCAAATTTCATGCTCCCTTAATTCCTTTACAAATTTCTCAGCAATTTCGTTGGGGACTTTTTGAATTTCTAGAGGAATTGTCTGAAGAATTTTCTTTAAGAATGGCCGAAGAAATTCACAACGCAAATATCGAGACAACTTTGAAGGAAATCCCTGAATAATTTCCAATTTAATGGTCGATGAAATTTCCAGAGAATATGTCTTGAAAGTTTCCTGAAATTGTCAAACAAGTTGCGGCACACCAACAAATTTTTCAATAAATTTTAATCATCCTTTTTTAACTTCCAGATAAAAACTAAACATACGAAATCGTAGACAACTTAATATTTATATCTAGAACTGGTTTTCCAATATGCTTTTCTTGGAAAAAAAGATGCTTAACATTTATCAGACTTTGAAATCATATATATTGCATCATAGAAAAACTACAAATTTTATACAAGCTAAGGGTTCATTTAAATATTACGTAATGCAAAATTTGACTATTTTAGACCCCCTCCCTCCCCCACGTTACAAATTTTTAATGGAAAATTTTGGAATTTTGTATGAAGCGTAACACAGCGCTAGACCCCCTCCTTCCCCCCTTAGTGTTACGTAATATTTGAACAAACCCTAAAGTGGTACATCTAAAACTGAATCATTCCCGATACATTTTCCAAACAATACTAAAACTGTTGCAAAACATGGAGTATTCCAGTTGAAAATGCTGTCACAGACCATGGAAAAAAAATCTACGTGAATTGCAATACACAACTTTCAAAATTAAAAAAAAATATATATATATATCAAGTGGTGCTAGGGTTGTGCTGTTGGCGACATCCCGGAAAGCTTAGGGCAAATTGAAGTTCGGTACAGTTATTATTTTGGAAGGAACTCTGAATTTTAACATTACATGACAAGCTATTGGTTAAATCGAAAACTAAGCTGAAGCATAAACTTTCAAAAAAAAAACAATTTAAGAATCTTTTTCTAAATTCAGGAAATTTGAGAATATGGCATAAATTGGAAAGTTTGAGGAGCAAGGTTGAAATTCTCATACATGTTCATGAAAATTGGATTCTCTCTTACGCTGATTTTCAGCTAAAATCGGAGTGGCAGAATCTCCCGTACGCCACCCGTTTTTGCACGGATCGGTTTTTTTTGCTATAATCCTGTCAATTTTTTTACAATTTCATACGAAAATTTTTACACAAGTAGTGACCAAGTTGTAGCAAAAAAAAAAAAGAAAAACGCACCCGTACAAGAAAGAATCGGGTGTACTTTCATAGCTACGAGAATATCGTTTGTTCTTCCTCAACATATCATGGGTCTCATGCACTAATTTTCACGTGAATATGTCAAATTGGTGTCAATGAACTGCGTCGAATTTATCCGAATTTGACTGTTTTTGAGAGGCCCCACTCAGTTGGCAGTGGTCTCAACTACGTCACAAGCAGGCGGGTATGCCTTTAGGAATCTTATTGAAAATTCCTTCGAAAATTGTTTCAGAAATTCAATTGAGAATTTCTTCATTAATTCTTTTGCAATTTTTTTTTAATATTGTCTTTGGAAAATATATAAGCAATTATTTTGTAAATTCCTCAAGCATTTGGACGTTCTTTTGAAATTTTCCTTCTGATTCCTTGCAGAAATATCTATGGAAATAGTTTTGGCTCTTTAATCTTTATTGGCTTTTTTTTATTGGAAATTGGTATGGTCAATTCTTTTAAAATTGCTCGCGCATTTTCGTGGAAAAAAATTAAAGAACTTCTGTGAAAATTTTATGGAAACACATACACCAATTGCTTTGGGAACTTTTCAGGCAGTTGTTATTGTTAATATTATTCGTAAATTTCCTTAATTCTTCTGAATTCCTTTGGAAAATGAATGTTTTTTTTTCAAATTTCTTTCTTCAAAAATTCTTTTAATATTTTTTTTTACAATTTTTTTTTGGGATTTTTTGGGTTTGTGAGGAAATTAATTAAGAAACTTAGATAGGAAACTCACAAAGCATACACAGCTAGTCGCGTTCGGTAACTTTTATCGAAATCTCAACTGCTGAGCGTTCGGTAATGGTTTTTTACCGAAATTTTGTAAAAAATTACCAAATTCCGGTAGAATGTTATCGTTTATCTGTCAAATTTTAACGTTTTTAAGTTCGGTAAATGTCACCGTTAACAGTTGAGATTTCGGTAAAATATTACCGAAGTTGGTGATTTTTTCTAAGTGTGTATACGGAAAGAATTATGGAAAAAAATCCTTAAATCACACTAGGATTTTTTCAAAACAAATGTAGAAAGAATTCGCAATGGAATCGTAAAAAAATAGAGTTACCGAAGCAATTTTCGAAGATAGTGCCGAAGTGATAATCCCTAGAAGTATAGTTTCCAAGTGAACACAATATCATACAAAGGAATTCTAGGAGGAATCTCAATAAAATTATCGATAAAATTCCTAAACCAGCGTTTCTCAAACTATGGGTCGCGACCCACTGGTGGGTCGCGGGCTGATTTTTGGTGGGTCGCGAAGGCTTGGTCTATATGTAAGAAATGTCTTAAGTAACTTATGTTAATAAGCCATTCTCTAATTTACAAAAACCTTCTTGGAGAATCAGCAGAGTTTTTTTTCTAAAATTTAGGGTTTCCCTTAATTCTATTCAAAATGTTGTAATCGATGTCTTAGTCTGGGGTGTATTGAATATTAAAACTACTGTTTGCGTTCTGAAATCATACTATGAGTTTTCGATCAGATGGTTTCAGATTAGGGTAATATTTTAGCTTTTACTAGTGTTCTGCAAAACTGATTTCAAATTGTTGCTTGCAGCTTGAATTTTCAGTTAGATGGATCTACATAGGTCTTAGCCGAGTCTAAAGACACCAGCAAAGATAAAAAAACATATATATAAATACCAAAAATCAGAAAAAAAATATCAACTTCGACAAGAAGCCTTACTTTTATCAAACTTAACTAAAGCTAAACATCGGTAAAATCAATATTCTGAACTTAAAAAAAACACGGACACGTTTAATGCTTCCGGGGAGCTATTCACTCTCTGAAGGAAGCACGACACTAGACAACGGACTACTTAGCATGCAACGCCCAGTGGTACAGCCGAAAACTTTCTTGACGGCTGCGGCGGGAATTGAACCCACGCTTCTCAGCACGATGCAACTAAATGCTTGGTGGCACTAGCCGCACGACCACAAAGCCACACGAAGATAAGGACAAATAAATAAATATAGAAATAAAAGAAGTGTGTATGAAGGATTTGATTAACATTTCAAGAGGATTCATTTGAATATCCAGCAGGACTATAATCCTAAAAACTCTTTTTGATGTTACCCACTCGCTGTAAATAGCACAAAATTACCACTATATTTTCAAAGAATTTGTATAAATTATATTTTATTTTTAGTTTTAGAATATGTGAGAGAATACGTTAAACCTGTTCTGTAGTGCTGGTTGGAGCCAGACTGATTAAATATGTTAAAAACTTGTACCAAATTCTTTAGATTAAGAGTTAACCGAAACTGAACTCATGGGTACCTTAACCTTATTTGGCTTTTCAAAAAAACAAAAAGAACACTATAAATTTAAAAAAAATAGTTTAAAACAACGGAACGTAAGTTTATCAAAGCCTATAAAACTAATGGAATGTAAATAAAAGAAAATCGGGTTAAGTACGGTTCCTTTGAATTCCACTAAGAATTTGCATCCTTTGACAGATACGTATTTCGACCTCAACTGTAAGGTCGTCTTCAGTGTCTTGTACTTGACTCGACTAATCATCATAATGGAATGTATTTATATAGTTCCAAATTTGCAAAACATATGTATTTTATGAAAATACTTGCTGGTGGGTCGCCAAATTCTACAAAAATAAAAAGTGGGTCGTAGCCTGAAAAAGTTTGAGAACCCCTGTCCTAAACAATTACAGAAGGAATCCTCAAGGAAATTGCCGCAAGAATTCTCAAAAAATCACCAAACAAGTTACCAAAGAAATTGCTGCAGGAATTGTAGATAATTCCGTTGAAATATCCAAAGAAATTCCTAAATGCATTGCCAAACAATAGAAGTTGCCTAAAGAATTCCGAAAGAACCTTCCAAACTGGGATTACTTAAGAATTTCCTAAATAAATTTATGACGTGTTTCCTTATCAGGTTGGCAACATATACATACATCAATTGTCACAACACATACGTCTCTGATAAGGAGTGTATCGGGAATTAAGTGTTAATGTTCACAACAGCCTTGGAGATACTATATAAATCCTTGAAAAAAAGAATGGCAGTTCCCATTTTCTAGTAATAATCATTAAACTTGGACTTTTATCTCAACATTGCACATGTGTTTTTAAAATTTTGTACACCTCCTAAAAATTTGAAATTGAAATTGAAAACTGTGGGGAAATATTCTTTTTTTTCTTATTTTTGCGCAAATTATTATTATTGTCTTTATTAACGAGACTTTCATCCCTTGGCTGGTTCGTCTAGTTTTTTTGCGCAAATATATTCTTCCCCAGAATGTCACACTGAAGATGCCTGCTAGTCCCCGTCAGATATCTCATTGGTTCCTTGTGAGAGTGTAGCTGGTCTGGCGATACTGAAGTAGCATCTACGGGTGGTCAATAAAGCTCAAGCTCAATATATTCTTCCCCAAAATGCTCATAATATCGGAAATTTTTTTTAAAGAAAAAAATCTTCCGCATTTTAGCTTAGTTCGTAAAAATTAAAAATTGAAAATATTTTGAAGAATTCTTTTTTTATGCGTCTCCAAAGAACGATTACGTAAAAAAAAATACATAAAGTTGAAAACTCGCATTTTTTTCATCCGCATTTTGTTTCTCCAGAGAACGGAATTTCATAACCTCTGTAGATATTTCTAATAGAGCGTTAAAGTTCGACCAAAACTGGTGTCTTTTTGGAATAGACAATTTTTGGAAAGTTTGGGGGATTTCCTATAAAAAAAAATTAAAGTCGGTATTGAGTGATATATTAAGTGCATTATAACAATTATAACTGCTAGTAATAATTACTATTTTCCAGGTTTTTCCCAGTACAGGTTTTTCGCTACAAATTATTGGAACGTTAAAAAAATAGCATTTTGTACAGATTGTTATTTTGTGCGGTTTTGAATTGAACCATATTTTCAATAAAGCTAAACATTTTCAAATTTCTTCATGCTGTTCTTAACTTAATTATATTGAGAGGATTTGATAGAAGTACCGGAATAAAAAGACCAACCGTGCTCCGATATAGAGCATTTAGAACAATTACAGTTAATTTCCGATACACTCCTTAGTTATTGCAAAGAAGAGTATTGCGACGGTTGTGTTGTTGACAAGCACACATGCTCGAGGCATAACACGCGAGTTGCCATTAAATTTTTTTATTAATAAGAAATTTCGTTCTTAAGATTCATAAATATTCTAGTTTTTCCTATAACTTCGAACATTTCTTAACATACCGGAATGAGAGAAATTTTCTTTTTGATTTGTATTGCATAATTGAATGCAGCAATGAATTGTAATCGAATAAAAGATTTGAAATTTACTTTGGAATTATTCATTTCAAAATATTTAATATCTGGTTGAAATTCCTCAGGAAAATCATCATTTTTCCAGCAAAACTGCAAACACTATCCGTCTGCTATCACCAAGAGGAGTTCAAGTAACCACGACTTCACGCTTCATGCTTCGAAGATGTGTCGATTTGTTATGATGCCACCGGGAATTCGCATCAGAGTTAGTGCGTGGATTGTCGTCGCAAGACGTGGTTTCGGTTGAAGAAATATGAAAACACCTTCCTTTTTGCATAGTGCACATGTGTACCCGATCCGTTTGGGGGAATGGGAATCGCGTGGATATTTTCCTTCACATCGCAATGATTCATACGACGGGATTTGGAAGAGGATAGGAGCAAAGTCACGTCTATCTGAAGTCTCAAGGAGTATGTCATAGAATGGCTTTGCTACTATATTTTCTTCTTAGCGTTTCATCAGCTATCAGCTTTGTATTTTAGGAATATTCTACAATTTTGATTAAAGGGATTTTTGCCAATTCCCTTATATGTGAATTACCCTGAGATTCCAGACGAAACATCAAGAGCTAATGAACTTGTGTACATTGGGATTCTTTCTGAACCACGTGTTATTTATATATTTTTATGGAAGAATTTTTTTTGCACACACTTACAAAAAAATCATCGACTTCGGTAATATTTCACAAAAATCTCAACCGTTAAGTTTTGTTTACCGGAAAAATTTGGAAAAGCTGGCAACATTTACCGAACTTCTTTAGAGTTTGACAGATAAGCGATAACATTTTACCGAAATTTTGTATTTTTTTTTTGCAGAATTTCAGTAAAAATCATTACCGAACTCAGCAGTTGAGATTTCGGTAAAAATTACCAAATGCGATTGGCTGTGCAGGTATGTTCCAGTTTAACATCTTACTAGGAGCGTTCTTGAGTAGACGAGTTCTTTCTTTTGAAAAAGTTGGTCACCTATAATTCAATAATTGTTGTTTTCTTTTAAGTATAGACAAGTATTTTTTTTTTTCAATTTCCTTAAATTCCGCAATAAATTCCTGGTATTCAACTCGAACATAATACGTATAACTTGGACGTCCTTTGTTTCAAAACAATTAGTGAACAACTGTTCCGACAAAAAAAAAACAACCATTCTTATGTACAATTAAGAACCTTATTTTGAGATTTTATTTTGAGTTTCTAACGAATCTTGATTGCCAAGTTTGCCCAAGATTCCATTTGGTTAAACCCAGTAGTTCGCCATATTTTACTTCTGATCACGTACAGAGCGCACAACGTTATGCAGACAGATCCTATCCATTTCTTTTTTCGGTAGTCAATCCAACCACACCAATCCTCAACAAAAGGGTTCCCAATTGGTGCAACCGAACCACACTCCACTCACTCATTCACTATACCTACAGCAGCAGCAGCCAGCGATTGAAGCATTGGCACTGACTGGTTTGCATGCATGCTCGTAGTTTGGATTTTTTTCTTCTGCTCATTCGATGAACGATAGTTGGTTGGTCTGGTTGGCTTTCGCTTGCCAAGCCACGTCTCATTGAGAAATAAACAGACACCGAGGCATCGTCGTTGCTTCCGGGGAATCCCAAAGCCACGATTCTGTGTTTTTTTTCTCTTCTGGCTTCCTCCAGCTTTGTTCCCCGTGTGCTTGTTGTGTGTTCTTTTGCGACCAAAATACTGAATGCTCGCTGGTGCCTGTGTCTCCACGAGACGAGGAACATGGAGTAAAACGTCCACCGTATGATTATTATTTTATTATTGTAACCAATCTGGAAACCATTAACAAGGAATGGCCTATATACCCCTATGCGGTATACCGAATTATTTCGTCAAATACGCCTCGAAAGGAAATTCTGCGGAATTCCACGGAATTTACCTAGGCGAAATTTATGATTTTGAATTTTGTTTCGTTTCGCCAAATCCCAAAAATTTCGCCTCCAAAAAATACATTTTGACGAAATCAAACGGAATTCCGCGGAATGTCTAATGAATTTCGAAAACAAATAAATTGTGTAAATGTTCACATCATCTTTAAAAAATCTTGCTTATTTCAAGTTACTCAAAAGTGTTTTAAAAAACATTTCGTAAAGCGAGAGGCAAACCACTCCCAGGTTTTATAATAAAGACAGAAAAATCTCGAATATATTTCTTATCTTGGAAATACCATCAAGATCTTGCTCAAAAGATATGCTTTCATTACTTTCGGTATGCGGGACCATACTTAATATTTTTGGTAAATTTTCTAGTTGATCGAAAATCTATCGAAAATCTCAAAAATACATAAAATACGAGTTTAGTTCCATTCTTCAGTTTAGATTCTCAACAGGAATCTTTAGCAGACTAATGGAAAATATTAGGAATGGATGTTATAGGGTGTGGGTTACACTAGCAAAAGCGCTAAGAAAACATAGAAGCTCTTCCAGAAGATGTCTCTAGAAAAAATAATGAAATCCTAGGAGAAATCGTATAAGACAAATTCGGTAGAAATTTTGGTACATGGAAAAGTTTCTGGTAAAACCCTTTTCCAGGAAATTCCCAGTGGAAATCTTGAAAGAGTTTTACCATCAAATCTGTATGATGAAGGTTGAACTTTTATTTCTATTGCTGATAAAACATTTCGTAAAATTTCGTGTTCGTCCTTTTGTTTTCCATAGAGCTCTACTTACATGAAAAAGTTTGCAGACACTGAAAAAAGTACTTTGGCGATATTTGGATGAATTGAAGAAAATACTGTAAAAGAATATTAGGGGAATCCTAAATCATGTTTTTCTTAATTGTGAAATTTCTAAAATATGTTCAGCTTAAGACTTCAATGTACTTCAAAATATAGACGAGCACGACAAACTCTAACATCGCTGTGTGCGCAGCCAACTTTTATACTAAATTTCAGTAAAAAAATACGTTTGTTAGCTGGATTTCATCAGATTATTCACCAACATGCTCTGGGCTGGCGATATAAGGTGAGATTTTTTTTCAAAAATTCTGGAAAATCTTACTTCAACTGTTGTAACAGTTTGTTTAGACCTAGGTTAGTTGATTTCGGGGCCCAAAAACACGAATCGAAAGACCCGCAGGTAGATCTCACATTTTTCAAGTCTTTTGGGAGTGGTATTAGATCCTCGGAGAAAAGGGCATGCACTTTAACCATCACAACAGGTTCACTATAGTCCAGATCTATCTGGTAGAAATTTTTGCCTAGTAACCTAGAGATGATTGCGTTATTTTTTTTTCCATTTTCAAATTAGCGGATGCCTTCATATTTAATGTGCTCATACTTTTCTTAAATATTCTTTTCAATTTCTATATGAGTTTTACTGGGTATTTTCTGATTAATCAAATTGAACAAAGTTCGATTAGTAATCATCTGGCTGATGTATCTATATGATTGCTTCAGGTTTCTGATAAACAATCGGCATTAGAACTTCTTATAGTGTAGTCGCAATGATGTAACGCATTATTAGTGTGCTCTTATTAAGTCATTGGAGCAATCTTATTAGATTATTAATGAGTTATTCAAATTTTCAATGTAGGTCGCAAAAAATTTAAAAAAAAATCTTAATGGAACTGTAACAAAAGAAGCTACGGGATGGGAATGTTTATGGAAATGCAATTCGCGCCACCGCACACACGCAGTATCAATTCGCACAAAATTTATGTAAGTGCAGAATTCCGCGGAACTTTTTCGTAAATTTCGTTTCGTTTCGAAAAATACCGGGTCAATTCAGATTTCGTATCGATCTCACGAAACATTTTTGAATTTCGTTTCGTTTCGTACCGCATCGTATTAGAAATTTTATATTTCGTTTCGTTTCGTTTCGCCTTGAAAAATTCCCATACCGCATACCCTATAGTCCTATAGTTTTGGTTCTGGTTGTAGTTCAAGTTTCAGATCTAAATCTAGTTCTCGTTTTAGTTCAAGTCAATACAGTCATGGTAGAATCAAGGTAATATTGCGCATTATTATGAATTATCTCGAGGAATTCCAAATCAAAGAATTTTTACTTTACGAAGTTATCGCCTAAGGGGCATTCTTGCAGAAATTCCTTTTAAAAATTCAGCAAGAATTCGTCTAAAGATTTCTCTCAATATTTTTTACGATTACTGCCAGAGACAACGCAAGAAATTCCTTTAGGGAACGTTGTTTTTCAGGATTAATAAAAATTGTTCTGAAATTTTCATAGAAAGAATATTCTCGCGGGATTTCCTTAAAATATTTCGGCAATAATTCCTCCGAAGATTCCCGCCCATGTATTTCTTTTGAGAATTTATCCAGAGATTCCTCCATAGATTCTTTCATGGGTCTTCTTCAGAAGTTTCTTAAGTAAATTCTGAAAACATTCATCAAAACAAAAGTCCACGTACTTTTTTAGAAATTCCTCCTGGGATTCCTTCAGGAATTATTTACGAAATTTCTTGAAGGATTGCTTCCTTGATTGAACAATTCTGAGGGGATTCCTCCAGGAATATCATGAGAATTTTCTCTAGGAGTTTGCTATGGGATTTTTTTCAGGATTCGTTCTAGAATTTTATTAAAAAACAATCTTTTCGGAAATTCTTCAGGAGTTTCTTCAAAACTTCCTCCAAAAATTTCATCATAAGATGTAGTTCATGGATTTTTTTTCACAGAGATTCTGAGATTCTTCACGAACATTCCTCACGGATTATCTTTTAGAAATTAAAAAAAATACAGATGCGCTTTCAGAAAATATTGTTGGAATTTCTTCAGAGTTTCCTCCAAATATTATTCTACATATTCATAAATTCTCTCGGGTATTTGTTTAGAAATTGCTCTATAAAATTCTCAATACATTCATCTGAAAGTTCCTCCAAGAGTTCTTCACTGCATCCTCCAGGGATTAATTAGGTTTTATTCAGACTGAAGAAAGGTCTTACAGATTTTTTTACGGGGCTGCTGCAGGAATTTCTTCAAAGATTCTATTGAGAAATTTTATGAAATTTTCCTATAAATTCCTTTAAGAGGTTCTCCAATTCATACAGGTATTCTTTCAATGATAACTTCACAAAATCTTTTTTTTTTAGATTTTCTCAGTGTTTCTTTAAATATTTTTTCTTGATGTTTTTTTCTTCAGGATTGTCTTCAGAAATTCAGGATGATTTTTTGTTTATTAATCCATTCAGAAATTGTTCAAGATACTCTTTCAAACGTTCTAAAGAATCATGAAGAAGTACCTTCATGTTTTTTTTTATGAATCCTTCAGAAAATCTACCAGAGATCCCTCAGAAATTTATTGTTGAATTACTTCAAGAATTCCACCATTATCTTTGTTTGTAGTTTCTGCAGGGATTTCTACAGTCACTTTTTAGGAAATTCCTTCAGAAATTTCTGTATGAAATGCTCCAATTTCTACAAGTTTTTTTAGGAATAAAGAAGGTACATATTTTAAGAAGTTTTTTTCATCAAGTACTAGCTGTCCCGGCAAACTTTGTCCTGCCAAGTTGTGGTGGTTTGACAACTGTTTAGGTCATTGCAGCATGGCAATCTTGATTGGTTTCATTTTGATCGTGTTGATTTTCTTCCCAGCTCATAAAAAAAACAGTATTTAATCAATTTTCTTACTTTTTCATTTGATTTTCGTAACTTTTTCTACATATAAACACAGCCACCATGAATACGAATCTAATCATGCGAGGGTCATCCTGATCGGTTCAGCCGTTCGTGAGTTTTGTTGCCTCAAAGGGACTTCAAACTCATTTTTATAAATAGAGAAGATCCTCCCAGGCATTCATCGAAGAATTCCTCCTGAGATTACTGCTGAATTGGATCAGAAATTTTTGTAAAAGAGTCCCTTTAGAATTTTCAAGAATTTCTTCTAAGAATCTCCGAATGTATTTCTATGCGGATCTTTCAGACAGCCACCAAAGATCTTGTTTAGGAATACCTTCAGGGATTCTGTCAAGAATTCATCCAGTATTTCAGTACAATTTCTGTAAACCTTCTGTACAAATCTCTGGAGGAATGAAACAGAGCTACAGGAGCCATCAATGGAGGAATTTCCAAATAAAGAACCTTGCAAAAATCCGAAAGAATCTCTGCAATTTCTAAAAAAAAACTCCATGCAAAAAAATTTCAACAAATCCTTTACTGAAATTTCTGATGGAATCCCCTTTTGAAAAGTCTCTGGAGGCATTTTCAAAAGAATCCTTGAAGAAATTCAAGAAGGAATCCGAGTAGACATTTCTGAAAGCCCGATGCAATTTTCGAAAAAATCGTCGGCAGAACCCTTGTAGAAATCTCAAGCTGTATTCTTGAATAAAGCTCTAGATGGATATCTATTATTATTGAAGGAATTTACAGGTAGAATTCCTGCATGAATTACTTAAATAAATAGTGCAAGAATCTCTTCAGAAATTTGTGCCAGATTCTCTGAATCCCTGAAGAAATTTCTGGACACATTCATGCAGTAATTTTTAATGAAATCCAAATGCAATTCCAGAATTAATCTCTGGTGGACTTGTTGAAGTGTGGAGACTCGTAGCCCTGCGGTGAGGGTCACAAAGCTTTAAATCGCACCATGCTATAGGGTGAGAGTTCAATTCGCGCTCCGGGAGATAATATTCTCGTGAGAACAGTTTCTTCTTCGTATCCTCTAGTGCATGCTCCATGTGTCTCTGGTCTAGTTTTAAATTTCAATAAGTCTGTACAGCCTCTGGCTGAGGACGGTGTTCGCGTCGTTTTTTAGAACGTTAGAAATAATCTATGGAAGATTTGTTTTGTACAAACCACTGAAAGAGTTTCTGAAGGAATACCTGTAGAAAATGCGAAGATTATTCGAAACTAGTTCCTAGATTTTTTTAAATAATCCCTGGCATTCTGACAATATCTCAGAAGAAACACATGAAGATCTACCGAAAAGAATTTTTGAGAAATTTCTGGAGAAATACTTGAGAAAATATATGAGGAAATCCCTGAAAGAATTTCTAAAGTTACCGTTAAATGAATTTCTGAATGAAACCTTGGTAGATTTAAGATCGAATTCCTGGAGTTTCTTCGAAAGGAATCCATGGATCAATTTTGAAATAATCTTGGATGAATTTAAATAAGAATCTCAGAAGGAGTTAATTAAGAAATCTCCAGGGATACTTCTCAAAGAATTCCTGGAAGAATTTCTGAAGCAATCTTGTACAGATTTTCTTAAGAAGTCTTTGGAAGAATTTCTGAATATATGCTTGTGGAATTTTTCTGGAAGAATTCTGTTCTTTTGATTTTCTGGAAGAATCGCTGAAAGCATTACTGAAGTAATCCGTGGATGTTTTCTTCTAATAATGCTTGTACGGATTTCGGAAGGAATCCTTTTCCAAAGGAATTTTATGGAGAAATTTTGGGAGGACCCCCTTCAAGTAAATTATGTAGGATATTCTTCAGGAATTTTTGTAGCAATCAAAGTGTGATTTTCTTGAAGAACTTATAAAAAAATCCGTGAAAAACTTTCTGAATTGAATTCATGGCGAGTTTCCTAAAGGTGTCTGTGGAATTTCGGAAGGAATCCAAGGAAGATTTTATAATGGAATTCTTGTAAAATTTCTGGTGTAATCTTTGGATAGCTTTGATAAACATTCTAATGGAAACTTTGAATTTCAAAGGAAATCAAGGATAAAGTCGTGTAGGAATTCACAGAGAAATTCCTTAAACATTCCCAGAAAGATTTCCTGAAGGAATTGCTGGAGGAACTTATTACCGCAATTCATAGTGGAAAGATTCATATGGATGGTTTTCAACTATTTTAAATTCGTGGACGAATCTCTCTAAGAATTTCTGAAGGGAAAATTGAGAAATTTCGGAGGGAAAAATCTGAATCTTACAGGTTTTGTTCAAGAGCTTGTAGATAATTATTGGAAAATTAAACTGTTTCAGGAGGACGAAATAAATCCCAGTATGAAAAAGGTGACTTTTTATACTAGGGCATAAGTTATTTTTCTGATATTCATGATGGTGCAAATAATTTATTAAAACAATCACATTGCCATTTACTTTTTTATAATTTAAGAGGCACATCCTCCGTTCCAAAATCGCAAAGCTGATTTTTTTTATCACACTGTTACGAATGGGAATGCAAACAAAAAAAAAACACAAATTGGAAAGAAAGTTTTTCTTTCGTGGCCTCTTAAATAAGATTCTGAACAAAACAAAAAATTCCAACATCTCAAGAAATTTTTCATACATGTTTCATGTGGGAGAAAAAAACAATTAAAAAGTAAACTTTTTTTATTTCCCTATTTCATAGATATGGTAGTTTTACATGTATAAAGCTAGAAAAAAAACATGGGATGTTTTTCTAAAATTTGCATTTGTATTTATACTGGTGGTGGTCTCAAAACTGCTTTCTTAATGTGTAACTTTGAGTAAACTCGATAACACTGTTAGTTCTAGTTATAATTGTAGTTTTAACTGTAGTTCTTATCTTACCGATCAGGCTAAGGCCGGGGTGGCCTCTGCTGTACATAGTAGCCGTCTGCATTCCACTCGGTCCATGGCTGTTTGTCTCCAGTTCCACACTCTGCGTAGGGTCCGCAGATCGTCCTCCACTTGGTTGACTCAAGTAGCTCGCTGCGCTCCACGTCTTCTTGTACCGGTCGGATAACTCTCGAGAAACATTTTAGTCGGGTTGCTACCCGACATCCTGATGACGTGACCCGCCCACCGTAGCCTCCCGATTTTCGCGGTATGGATGATAGTTGGTTCTCTCAGCAGCTGATGCAGCTCGTGGTTCATTCGCCTTCTCCAAGTCCCGTCTTCCATCTGCACTCCACCGAAGATGGTGCGCAACACCTTCCGTTCGAAAACTCCAAGGGCGCGTTGATCCCCTTCACGTAGGGTCCATGTTTCGTGCCCATAGAGGACGACCGGTCTAATCAGCGTTTTGTAGATAGTTAACTTCGTGTTACGGCGAACTTTATTCGATCGTAGAGTTCTGCGGAGTCCAAAGTAAGCACGATTTCCTGCCACAACGCGCCTCTGAATTTCTCTGCTGGTGTCGTTGTCGGCGGTCACCAGTGAGCCCAACTACACGAATTCATCAACCGCCTCGATTTCATCACCGTCGAAATAAATTCAGGGTGGCGGGCGCGGTGGTTCCTCCCTGGAGCCCTTTGCCATCATGTACTTTGTCTTCGACACATTAATGACTAATCCGATTCGTCTGGCTTCACTGTAGTTCTAGTTATAGTTTTAGTTTTAGTCCTAGTTCTAGTTCTAGTTCTAGTTCTAGTTCTAGCTCTAGTTCAAGTTGTAGTTCTAGTACTAGAGATCATCCGATTTACCCGTCTCTCCCCACACGGAAGCATGTTCGGTTTGGTAACACACGCTCACGCCTGCTTCGTTCGGAACCGGGTGTTGATTTCGCTCTTGCGGGCCGGAATGCTTCCCTACTGCATCCATGTACAGCCACTTGTCGGTTTACCAACGAGAATCTACCGCAGCGACCATGCATCGAGAGAATCACATAGCTATCTCTCCCGGTTTGTGTGAATGAGTTGTTGAAATGGATTTCGCATTGCACTTTTTAAGGACATTGGCCTAATAAAGAGAATAATCCTTGCCCATCAAGACCATACATTATTAATGCCCGAAAGGAAACCACGTGTATGATGTAAACTCGCACCACAAAAAGTTGTGATGTGAAATGGAGACTCATGCTAATTTACTGTTACACCTAAACCTTGATTTACGTCCACTATTGGCTCAGCGAAAAAAAATTCTACCGGCAAAACAATGATCAAAATACACATTTTTATATTTTTGTGCACTTCTCCTAATCACGAAGATGTTTTAAAAAATATAAAACTGTTGAGTTTGCTCATTGTCTTAGCGGTAGAATTTTTTGTCGCTCAGCCAAGCATGGACGTAAAAAAAGGACAAGGTGTAATACAACTAAAACATCAGATTGTTATTATTGAAATATGACAGAATATGACAAAATATGAGAAATATTAGAACATCCATATTTGGTAAACGTTAAACATTTTTATCACATTTGAAATATAAAACTTTTATGCAATTCAGTATCATAATTTCTATTTTACACTACTCATTTTAGTACCATAATGACCTACTTTTCCCAACCGTTTCATTCTACAACTGAAATCAGTTGAGTAATGTTCATTATGCAACTCATTTGAGTTGAATTATGAACATTATGCTATTCAAATGAACTGTATAATGAAAAACAAAAATCATTGCATAAAATTTTGTATGGAATTCGTTGCAAAACTCGACTTTTACAGCACTCTTCGTATATATCGAACTCGGCCTCGTTGGTTAGATGTACGACTCGTGCTAAAAAAAATCAACTTTTTGAAACTCCTTACATAAATAACTATTCTGGTTCCATATTTCAACACTAATACTCCTGTTGTTCCTCCCAAAGGTTACATTAACGACTTTTTCCTAGAATGTTTTTTTTTTCAAAAAGTTTAACGTGATACTAATCAGCACCTGTAATTACACTCGTTCAATCACAGCGTTATATCACCTTTATTACGTACCACAACAATCGATGTAGGTACGTGACAGTAACAAGTGGTCACCATGCTACATTATTCATCACGTCACACATTGGAAGTGTGCCATAACTCATATAAATCTCACTCGAGTTTAGTACCACTCTCTCTCTCTCTTTCTCTCATCTTCTTCTGTCCCATTTTGATTATTCCTACTCATTACACCCATAAACGTGTCACGATTTAATTGCCTGTCATTTGTGTTATTGGTCCTGCAATAGTAGCAACCTGATCTGGTGTAGGGGCCCATCCACAAACTACGGCTATTGTTAGGGTGCATGAAGGAAAAGATGTTAGCAAAGTCTACGATTCAGATACATTTAAACAAGTTTGTTTGCGCCAACGTGTGTGAAATGAGCAACAATTGAGTAGATGTAGTTTATTGACAGCACATATAACGAACCACATCAAAAGCGCTTTACTATTCATCAAATTGGTTTAGAATAGTAGTACATACGTATACAAACTTGGTCGCTCTATATCATATTTGCAGCACGTAAGGTAAAACTCCACGTGGTTTCCATTCAATTTAACCAATTTTCCGCCGATTTGGCTAATTTATACACTTTTTGGTTTGTTTTATGCCAACTCATTATTTCAAACCATTTTTTTGTCAACACTTCACGCACTACTGTAGTTGGTATCAATGGCTATAAGTTCGGCATCAATTCCGTCAAATTTAGTTTGTGGTTTGTGATTGTTTTTGACAAGCAATTAAACTCACGAGTATCTGTTTAATTTATGTTCACAGAGAAACTGAACCACAGCACATTGGGCAAAATCAAGCCCAAAGGTGGAAAAAATTAATAACTTTCTTAATACAAGACCATATGTGACCATCAATGGCTTATTCGAAAGCAAATTTTCTCAAGAATTGGTAGGTGGATGATTCATGTACGGGTAACTTCTCTGAAACGAGTTATAGAGCCCGTTTTACCTTAGTTCCCCCTAAAATTTGTGATTTTCTGTTATTTTACGGAACTTGTAATCATTTTAATGATTGTTTCGCTGGGATACCATCGCCCCACTCCCATTGAGTAACGTTACATACAAAAAGTTATTAAAATGTTGGAATTTTAGGGTGTTGTGGAGTCAATTAGGCCATGGTATATTTTCAAGGTAGAAATTCATTTTTTATTTTTATTTATGATTTTTTACGTGACAATAACTAAATAAATGATCGAATACACATGGTTTATTCCTAAAGAAACCATTTTTTACGAGTTTGATCTTAAATTACTGGTTATATTTAAGTTTTCCCGCATACAAATATGAGTAATTCCCATCCTTATACCACCGATTCCAAACATTTCCAAACGATGAGCCATTGCTTATATACTCCAAAAATATCCTAAATGTTATTTGCGCATAGCCCCATAGACGGGAGGTGACGGCAGCATATAGTTTAAGAGCTTAGTTTACCCAAACTCCCCTATAAACTTATTTTTTTATTGTTTTTAAATTAAAACAACTTTAACTTGAAACTTCTATGCAAGATATGAGTTAATATTGATGAAGAGCTAACCAGTAATATCTCTGCATCCTATGAAATTTGGAAATTAAGGGTACAATGGGGTTAAATGAGAAAAAAAACATTCAAAAAGCTTGAATGACCATATAAGTTGACAAATAGCTTGTTTGGCAGATAATTCCTATACGAATGTTTCTTGTACTTACGACATTGCTTCAGCCTGTTTCACCCCAATTTCCCTAGAAGTATAATCAAATTGTTCCATTGCAGTTAATATAATATATCATTCATATTTTAACATTCTGATTTCAATGAGTATACATGAAAAATGTTATAAATATGACGTTTGGGGGATAATGGGGCAAAATATGCTGCTGCTTATTTCTCGGAATTTTGGTATTGAAGATGAAGAAATTTATAATCAACTAGCTGTCCCGGCAAACTTTGTCTTGCCAAGCTGTGGTAATTTGACAGCTGTTGAGGTCATCGCAGCAACGCACTCTAGATTGATTTAATTTTAATCACGCTTTATTTGTTCCCGGCTCATGAGAAATCCGTATCTTACCATTTTTTTACTTTTCTAGTGGATTTTCGTAACTTTTTGTACATATAAACACAGCCACCACGAATACGAATCGAACCATGCAAGAGTCGTGCTGATCGGTCAACCCGTTCTTGAGTTTTGTTGCCTCAAAGGAACTTCAAACTCATTTTTATATATATAGATACGTGAAATAATATTTAAAATCCATGTCGCACACTTCCATTATTCACCATTCCAAGCATTTCATGATGAAGAGCTGCAGCGTGAATTTGAGAATATACAAACTGCTGTTTGCCGATAGACTTTATGGGGGTTGTAGTAACACATTGTAGTAAAAACTCTCCACAATGCATTCAGTATATTTTTGTTAACGAAATAGCAACCTAAACATCAAATAGGTGTTTATTTTGTTTTGCTATACACTAATAATATGTCAGTCTTATTCCACTTAGCCAAGTACACTACCCGTCATAAGTATATACTCAAAAAATGTATTGCAACAATATTATATCGCATTTACTCACCTTGATATCTCCAATACCTTACAAAGATGCTGTCTTTAAGGGGCTGTCCATTAATTACGTAAGGGTTTATAGGGGGAGGGGGGGTTTGAAAAATCTTACGAGCCATACACAAATTTTTGGGCTCTCATACAAAAAATCTTACAAGGGGGGGTGGGGGTGTCGAAAAATCGTAAAAAATCCCTTACGTAATTAATGGACAGTCCCTTATCAATGTTATTCAGAAGCCCAAAAGCAACAACTTTTCAAAAAGCGGCATTTTTGTAGGTGTTCTGGTTTTAGAGATATCGAGGTGAGTTAGGGTGATTCAATATTATTGCAATACTTTCTGTGAGTCTCTACTTATGACGGATAGTGTATGTCTTTTAGTAGTAGATACTAGATTTCCTGAGCACATTTCTTTGTACATCTGATCATAATCGAAGTCACCTTCATCTGGCGTTGCGTTCATTAAAGCAGAATCTTCCCGTTTGTGGCGGTAGTACAATTTCATCGTTTTTATAAAGACATACTGCCATTATATTTGACGAATTTTGCTCTGGGGATGATTTCCTTGCCAGATGTTCTCGAACAAACTTATGTCGCATATGCAGTCTTTCGCCTACTTGTTCACTAACGAAGATCAGTGGTGGATATGGCCACAGCAAAAGAAAAGTTTAGTAATTAATCAAGTTTAATTGCACAAAAAACAAAACTTTTCAGGTTAGATATAAATTCCTCAAGATGTTGGTATGGACTTGATTTTTTTGTATTCGGCTAGATACTTTGCTGTACAGACTGTGCAAAATCGGACACCCTGTCCAAAAAGTCTTGCACCCTACATTACATATACTCAATTCTTTCTTTGCACGGGTTGTTTTTCGACATAACTCAATCAATTTTTAATCAATCGACATTAACATTGACGGTCAGTACTATCCGTATACGAAAAATCAAATCAATATGTTGATACACACATCAATTCTGAGGAAATGCTGTTGTTCATTTGACATTATGTCAAGGGAATTTCAATAATGCCAAACCCCGGACCGACCAAAAATCGAACCCAACACTCTCAGCATGGTTTTGCTGAATACTCGCGCGTTTAGCGCATCGGCTATATGTGTTCTACCTGTGCATCAATCAGTCATTAATGAACTCCTATGGATATTATCTGCCAAACAAGCTATTTGTCAATTTATATGGTCATTCAAGCTTTTTGAATGTTTTTTTCTCATTTAACCCCATTGTATCCTTAATTTCCAAATTTCATAGGATGCAGAGATATTACTGGTTGGCTCTTCATCAATATTAATTCATACCTTGCATAGAAGTTTCAAGTTAAAGTTGTTTTAATTAAAAAACAATAAAAAATAAGTTTATAGGGGAGTTTGGGTAAACTAAGCTCTAAAACTATATGCTGCCGTCACCTCCCGTCTATGGGGCTATGCGCAAACAACATTTAGGATATTTTTGGAGTATATAAGCAATGGCTCATCGTTTGGAAATGTTTGGAATCTGTGGTATAAGGATGGGAACTACTCATATTTGTATGCGGGAAAACTTAAATATAACCAGTAATTTAAGATCAAACTCGCCAAAAATGGTTTCTTTAGGAATAAACCATGTGTATTCGATCATTTATTTAGTTATTGTCACGTAAAAAATCATAAATAAAAATAAAAAATGAATTTCTACCTTGAAAATATACCATGGCCTAATTGACTCCACAACACCCTAAAATTCCAACATTTTAATAACTTTTTGTATGTAACGTTACTCAATGGGAGTGGGGCGATGGTATCCCAGCGAAATAATCATTAAAATCACAACAAGTGCCGTAAAATAACAGAAATTCACAAATTTTAGGGGGAACTGGGGTAAAACGAGCTCTATAACTCGTTCCAGAGAAGTTGCCCGTACATGAAGCATCCACTAACCAATTCTTGAGAAAATTTGCTTTCGAATAAGCCATTGATGGTCACATATGGTCTTGTATTAAGAAAGTTATTAATTTTTTCCACCTTTGGGCTTGATTTTGCCCAATGGGCACAGCTTTGACATATAATAATTGTACATTTTGTTACACTTTAACCCAACGTTTGGAATGGGTCGGTTATTGAAAGTAGTGATTTCTTTTTCTTCTTCTTTATGGCTCTACGTCCCCACTGGGACTTGGCCTGCCTCGCTTCAACTTAGTGTTCTTAGAGCACTTCCACAGTTATTAATTGAAGGGCTTACTTTGCCTGCTATTGCATGAATTTGTATATTGTGAGGCAATGACCATGATACACTATGCCCAGGGAGTCGAGGAAATTTTCCCGATCAGAACGGGAATCGAACCCGCCGTCTCCGGATTGGCGATCCATAGCCGTAACCACTAGGCTAATAGGAGAAAGTAGTGATTTCTCTTGCATAATTTATACTCCACCGAGCAGAACAGAATATCAACAGCATTATAAAATATGTAATTTTGGCGTAATAACTGAATAATGGAATCACTCATTTTTATGTTAATAACATATAATATTATGTTACATATAAAGTTGTCTGTCATAAGCGGCAAAATAACAAAAATCACAACAGAAAATGTTCGTGGACGATCAATAAAATTCATGTTTTGTTATATTTAATAACAACTTAATAACAAAGAATATTGTGAAGTGAATTTGAAAGCTTGTTATTATTGTGTTACTGTTCATCACCCATTTGTTCATTCTCAAGAGTTGAATAATAACTTAACTTGTTCTACAACGAATTGAAATGTTATGTAGTGGATGAATCTCAATAACTTGATCATAACAAAAAAGGTTGCCAAACAAAACATTTTATACAAAAGTAATAATTTGATCAATTGAGTTATCAATAACAAGTCTTGATATAAAAACAGGCTATGTAATTCTGTTGTCATGAATTTGATATTCCCCTCTGCTCGGGCCCGCTGTCATGTTATAAATAACTTATACCAATAGTCGTCTGTGGGTACGGTATTTTTCAAATCTCAAAACAGTTCCAGAGCTGGTCGATTTGCCTAACTAAACATAAACAGTACCGCTGACTCACAGCTGCCACTTTAGAATTTCTGTCCCTATCGAGTTTTGGTGACATCGAAGATAGAACACAGCTTAACTCTCTAGTACACTCATTGCACAATTATGGGTCACTCAAGGAACAACCATTTCATAATATGAATCGTTTTTCATACAAAAATAACACTTTCATTATTTTTATTTTATATTCTCTTCATTGAAACCCCTTTTTATTGTTTTAAATAAAAATCTGCTTGTAAAATTCACTTTAAGCGGTGAAAATTACTAAAATGTTGGTGAATAATGAAAACCACAATAATGGGTCAAAATTGGCTGTGTAACAATTATGGGTCAATTTGTTGCCTATTATGGGTCACTCGAGAGGAATCGGGCCAAAAATAATGTTTTGTCTATTTTTTTAATGAATGATCACTTATTCTCGATAGATCAACTATAGTAGAATCCAAAACTGGTCTCAAACCTCTTAACGAAGCGTGTTTTCACGATTTGAAATCAATTTTTCAAAATTGGGACAAATTCTCCAACACAACCACCGATAAACGCCTAAAAGTATGCAATGCCCATGTACGTAGAACTGTCAATATTATGCTGCACAAAAAGTGACCCATAATTGTGCGATTTTCGGTGTTCCTTGGCACAATAATGAGTCACTTAAATTTTGCCTGAAATAAGCTTTAATTAGCTACAGTCACATGAATTTCTACATTTAGAATGTAAATTATACCTTTGTTCTGGTGACGATACCATTTCGCACTTTAAAATCACTTAATCTCGCTTTTACAGAGCTTACGAAAGCAGCGCACGCACTGTCCGATATTCACAATCGAAGCGTTACTTTGACAGCTGGTTTTGCGCCGAACAAAAAAATATTGATAATATGTATGTTTTGATGTATAAGCCCGTGTGCGATACGTATAGTGACACAAAACAAATCAACTTATGAGCGAAAAATAATAATAGCTAACAAAAGCTTGCAATTAATTAGTATTTATCTATTAAAGTGAAAAGTGACTAATAATTGTGTGTGACCCATAATTGTGCAATGAGTGTACTGCAGGAATATTTTGATGGGTGATATATAAAATGGGATGTGATGTTCGCGATGCGATTCCTATCCAGTATTGTTTTAATTATTGTATTGGTTTGGAGTTTTGATGAATTCGTCAATTTCGTCCCCAAATGAATCGTTATTTAATTTGAAACCAGTAGTGTGGTTACAGTATACGCTGTGCCTTTACTATTCTGGTGAAAAAGTGATGTCAACGCGGTACAATTTTAAGCCAAACTATTCAGAAAAATATAAAAAAAAAAACAATTTCAACAACGTGCGAATCGGTGCTTGCTAGGAATCAAGTGAAAATCACTCAAAAATGCATTTCGGTAGAAGTGAATAATGAATTTATTCAGGAGCACCCTCTCAGCCTCGCTTTTTTCCCTCATGCAAAACTGAAATGCCAACTACAACGGCATCCAGAGTGCAATTTAATTGTGAGCCGATGACCGTTCTCGATTTCATGACGTGTGGATGTGGACGTAGCGTAGAGGTACCTACTAATTGATAAATCCTAAATTGAAAAATCTTTCATCAAACATTGAATCATCGGGCAGCGGGAGGAATGCTTTCAACGGCAAAGGTTGGAAACGGTGGAAATGGAGAGCAAACTATCCCCATGCAGCTGACACCACCGCGAGACTGATGTGCAAATAAATGCATCAAATTTGTATAAAGTTCGCTTCGCGTTCTGCTGCTGGTCTCCCTCCGGTCAGCAAGCTCAGCGGGTGAAAAGGGCGCCTTCAACCGACCGATTGTCATTCAGAATCAGAGCCTGAAACGTATGCCAGTCGAGTTTTCAAGAGCGCTCCTCTACATGACCAAAACATATTTTCAACAGGGTATTAAGGCACGGTAAATGCTGGGTGTGTTGCCCAATTCGGATCCCATTGTGATCCACTAGTCTCTGTCCAGCAACTCCTTTCCCTACCTCCGCGTGGTACCGGCTTTAAACTACGAGCAACCTTAGGGAAGATGGGGTAACCAACCCCGGTGGGAACTTTGGTCGTAGGCTGACAGGTGCTTCTGCAGACCTGAGCGCTTGTTTTCCAGGAGGAGCGGATCACAACAGCGTCTTATCCCCATGTTAGGGGCGGCTGATCTACGTCCGAGTGCCAGGGAAGGACTTTAAGCTTAACTGTGCACTATGATCCATAGAAAAATAGAGGGTTGGTGTCAGGCCCTACGAGCCAGCCGTAAAAACCCATTGTAATGAAAAATCAGCAAAAGAATAATACGAACCGAGACCAACGGTAATAACCCCAGCGAACAAAAAGGACTTGCGATTGGAAACTCGGTACGTAGAACTGCCGATCTCTCAACTTCATTGGGAGCACCCGCATACTCGCCTATCTACTGAAGGACCGCGGGTTCGGCACCGTAGTGTTGCCTGAGGGGTGTTGGACAGTATCCATGGTGCCAACGTTTAGAGGTAATCATACCATGTACCAGAGTTGCGGCAACACACGCAAGCTGGGAACAGCTTTCATCGTGATGGGTGATATGCAGAGGCGCGTGTTCGGTTGGTGGCCGATCAAGGAAAGAATGTGAAGGTTGAGGATCAAGGGCCGATTCTTTAACTTCAGCATAATAAACGTGCACAGCCCACACTCCGGAAGCACTGATGATGACAAGGACGCATTTTACGCGCAGCTCGAACGTGAGTACGATCGCTGCCCAAGCCACGACGCAAAATCATCATAGGAGATCTAAACGCTCAGGTAAGTCAGGATAACGGCCTACGATTCATTGATTACGCCGCCTTCAAAAATATGGTTATACGTAGCACCTTTTCCCAACACAACCTCTCTTATCGTTACACCTGGAGATCACTACAACAAACGCAATCGCAAATCGACCACGTTCTGATTGATGGACAGCACTTCTCCGACATTATCGACGTCAGGACCTATCGTGGCGCCAACATCGACTCCGACCACTACCTAGTGATGGTCAAACTGCGCCCGAAGCTCTCCGTCATCAACAAAGTACGGTACCGATGACCTAGAGTGACTAAACCAACCGGATGTCGCTTCAGCATACGCGCAGAATCTCGAGGCTGCGTTGCCAGACGAGGGCGAGCTCGATGAGGCCCCTCTAGAGGTCTGCTGTAGTTCAGTGAAAGCAGCCATCAACGACGCAGCCGAGAGCACCATCGGGTACGTGGAACGGAATCGAAGGATCGAATCGACGAAGAGTGCAGAATGGTTTTGGAGGAGAAGAACGCAGCGCGAGCGGTAATGCCGCAGCATTTGTCCCGACAGAACGTGGAACGTTACAAACAGAAGCGGAAACAGCAGACCCGCCTTTTTCGGGAGAAAAAGCGCTGCCTGGAAGAAGCGGAGTGCGAAGAAATGGTACTGCTATGCCGTTCCCAAGAAACACAGAAGTTCTACCAGAAGCTCAACGCATTCCGTAATGGCTTCGTGCCGCGAGCCGAAATGTGCAGGAATAAGGACGGAGGCCTCTTGACGGACGGACGTGAGGTGATCGAAAGGTGGAAGCAGCACTTCGATCAGCACCTAAGTGGCATGGAGAACGTAGGCACGGGGGACCACGGCAATGGAGGAAACGACGCTGCCAATGCAGCGGAGGACGTAAACGATCCAACTCCCACGCTGAGGGAAGTTAAGGATTCATCAGCTCAAAACCAACAAAGCAGTTGGTAAGGATGGTATCGCAGCTGAACTCAATAACATGGGCCCAGAAAAGTTGGCCACCTGTCTGCACCGGCTAATAGTCAAAATCTCGGAAACCGAACAGCTACCGGAGAAGTGGAAGGAACGGGTAATGTGTCCCATTCACAAGCATGGCAACAATTTGGAATGTGAGAACTTCAGGGCGATCACTATTTTGAATGCTGCCTACAAAGTGCCAGATCAAGATTGTCTGTCACCTAAAAGGAATGAATTCGTGGGAAGTTATCAAGCCAGCTTCAGCGACAGCCGGTCGACAACGGACCAGATCTTCACCGTACAATAAAACCTCCAGAAATGCCGTGAATACCGGGTCCCAGCGCATCCTTCGTTCATCGACTTCAAAGCGGCATACGACATTATCGACCGTGCAGAGCTATTGAGAATCATGGACGAAAACGGCTTTCCTGGCAAGCTGACTAGACTGAATAAAGCAACGATGGACGGTGTGCAAAACTGCGTAAGGGTTTCGGGTGAACTAGTTCATTCGCATATCGCCGGGGACTGCGACAAGGTGACGGACTCTCATGCCTACTCTTCAATATCGCTCTGAAAGGTGTGATGCGACGAGCCGGGCTCAACAGCCGGGGAACGATTTTCACAAAATCCGGTCAATTTGTGTGCTTTGCGGACGACATGGACATTATCGCTAGAACATTTGGAACGGTGGCAGAACTGTACACCCGCCTGAAACGCGAAGCAGCAAAGGTCGGACTGGTGGTGAATGCCTCAAAAACAAAGTACATGCTGGTAGGCGGAACCGAAAACGACCGGATCCGTCTGGGTAGTAATGTTACGATAGACGGGGATACTTTCGAGGTGGTGGAGGAATTCGTCTACCTCGGATCCTTACTGACGGTTGACAACAACGTGAGCCGTGAAATTCTGAGGCGCATCATCAGCGGGCTCCAGAAGAAACTGCGGTCAAAAAAGATTCACCCACGCACCAAATGCGCCATGTACAAAACGCTGATAAAACCGGTAATCCTCTACGGGCACGAGACATGGACCATGCTCGAGGAGGACCTGCAAGTACTCGGAGTTTTCGAGCGACGCGTGCTAAGGACGATCTTCGGAGGTGTGCAGGAGAACGGTGTGTGGCGGAGAAGAATGAACCACGAGCTCGCTGCACTTTACGGCGAACCCAGCATCCAGAAGGTGGCCAAAACCGGAAGGATACGGTGGGCAGGGCATGTTGCAAGAATGCCGGACAACAACCCTGCAAAGCTGGTGTTTGCAACTGATCCGGTTGGCACAAGAAGACGTGGAGCGCAGAGAGTACGATGGGCGGACCAGGTGGAGCGTGACTTGGCGAGCATCGGGCGCGACCGAGGATGGAGAGCGGCAGCCACGAACCGTGTATTATGGAGAAATATTGTTGATTCAGTTTTATCTTGAATTTGATGTAATACTAAATAAATGAAATGATATGAATAATTAGAGTGTTATGTCTGTTTGTCTGTGATGTTAGTGTTGCCTTTAGGCTCGCATGACTGCCTTTAGACTCGCCGTTTGAAAATTAGTGGAATCATTATTTCAGCCTTATGTTATTTCAGCCTTCTGACATTTTCGGCCTTTTGTGATTCAGCCTTTCGTAAGTCAGCCTTTTGTTATTTCAGCCTTTCGAAAAGATGTTGTAATACAGTACTATAATCGTAACTGTACACATCTTATGGTGAAATCAAGTTTAAGCTATGATCGGCATTAACAAACCTCTGCAAAAACTTATCAACCTCACCACATGTTACAGAAACGTAAATATAACGTTGCTTAAACTTGATTGGGGTACCATTGATTTCTTTTAATTCAAGATGATATGTTAAACCTCAGCAGCACATAGTTATAACTTTTGAGCTCAAATATGTTACGAATACATTATTTTTACGTATTCAATACGTTAATGTATACGTTTATCAGACCTCTGTTTTCTCTCACTCACTTAAATTTATGAAACATCCCATGCACGGAAATTTAACTATTAAGGCACCCGAAACTCATATTTTATGTTTTGCGGTCACTTTGAGTACTTACGTGGCGAATAAATTTCCCCTTGAAACACAATTATTTACTCCCGCAAAATTAGAGAAGAATTTATTCAGATTCGTCCCAGGAGCTGCACTCTAACTTTGTTATTGTCATAATTATGATCAAAACAAGTATCCAAAACCAAAACCCACATCCTGTATGCTATTTGCTAATGGATGTAGAAAATACGTTGCTAAGATTTTTTTTCAATGTATTTTAATCGGTTCAGGTAGTATTCGGCAAACATGTACAAAAATTGTTATTTGAACGTATTTTCAATATTTTGATTTTTTTTCCTATCAGACCAGATAAATTACAGTGCCTTCTAAAAGATTTGACTCAAATGCTTTTATAGATGTATAGCCGCTTGTTCATCTACAAGTTTTTCTCCCAATAATTATTTATCTGGGAAAATTTAAGCATTCAATAGAATAATATAATTGCCTTATTGATAACGAATATAAATTCTACAGCACATAATTAATCTATATATATAAAAATGAGTTTGAAGCCCCTTTGAGGCAACAAAACTCACGAACGGCTGAACCGATCAGGATGACTCTTGAACGGTTCGGTTCGTATTCGTGGTGGCTGTGTTTATATCTACAAAAAGTTACGAAAATCAACTAGAAAAGTAAGAAAATTGATAAAGTACTGATTTTGCATGAGCTGGGAAGGAAATCAACACGATCGAAATGAAACCAATCTAGAGTGCGGTGCTTTTTTGAGCTCAATAGTTGTCAAACCACCACAAGACGGCAAGACAAAGTTTGCCGGGACAGCTAGTCTATATATAAATAAAAATGGAATGGTGTTTGTATGTCACGAATAGGCTCGGGAACGGGTCAACAGATCGACATGATTATTTCACTGTTGCATTCCGCCAAGGCTCCGACGTGTTCGTACGAAAAAATAATTAAAAAAAGTGACCGAGAAGGCAAGAAAAACGGGAAAATCTGAAATTCCATTTTGAGGGGCATTTCTTCATAGAACCGGATGTCAAAAAACAGAGTAGGCAGGCAGGACGACGTTTGCCGGGACTGCTAGTACAATATAATTGAAAATAGCTTTCCAAAACTTTCAGACGGCACTGTGTCAAGAACCCACCATGTTGAATATCTGAAAATGTGCTCGAAAATCTTACAAAAACTAGAAATATGACAAAAACCTCCCTCCTTGTTTTCAGTCCGATGGAAGGCGAAATAATTTATGAAGAGGTGTGTATTTTATGTACCATAAATTTCGAATGCCACATGAATTTAGGCCATTGTGACCAAACATCGAGACGGTAAATTACAAATGAACTATAAGGCTTGACAATTATTTTGAGCCATTACCAAATATCATGTAATAGGTGTCACATTTATTTGCACAGTGTGCGATTGATAAAGAATACTTTCCTGCTAGCAACAAGTAAGTTCTTACGATGTTGCCGAGAACATATTCGATACTTAATTTTATGTTATAAGAATGTATTGAAATACATCTTTAGTAACATCGAAAATGTTTTATAAGCCGCCTTTTTTGTGCTTTTTCGGTGATATAAGTGAGGTTTGTATGAATAATGTATTATATACAGAATTGTAACAAGTTGTGTTGCTTGGGTTGCCGACTCCGAACCCTTGGACCATCTCTTGTATAGCGTCTGCACTAGCCATTCTACGACTCCACGCGCCTCCTCCTTTGCAGCTTCAAGATGATGTCAGTGAATTCCAGCCATACTCTTCCCTTCAAATCCTCTGTACAAGATTGTCTTGAGCTGTGTCCTCTCCGCATCTCAAGAACATTTGGAACTGTGACAGAGAGGCTGTTTTTCCAACTGATACGCGCAGCAGCAAAGGTCGGACTGGTGATGAATGCGTCAAAAACAAAATACATACTGGCAGGCAGAACCAAACATGATCCGGTCAGTCTAGGTAGTAATGCCACGATAGACGGTAATATCTTCAGGGAGGATCGTCTATCCCTTACTGATGGCTGACAACAACGTGAGTCGTAGAATTCGAAAGCGCATCATCAGCGGAAGCCGGGCCTAAATACTACGGGATCCAGAAGAAGCTGCGGTCTAAAAAAACTCATCCTCATTTACCAAATGCACCATGTAGAAAACGCTAATAATACCGGTGGTCCTCTACGGACACGAAACTTGGACCATGCTCGAGGAGGACCTGCAAGCACTCGGAGTTTTCGAGCGACGCGTGCTAAGGACGATCTTCGGCGGTGTGCAGGAGAACAGTGTGTGGCGGCGAAGGATAAACCAAGAGCTCGCTGCACTTTATGACAAACCCAGTATCAGAAGGTGGCCAAAGCCGGAAGGATACGGTGGGCAGGGTATATTGCAAGTACGCTGGACAACAACTCTGCAAAGTTGATGTTTGCTACCGATCCGGTTGGCACAAGAAGGCGTGGAGTGCAGATAAGAAAACCAGGAGAAGCGTGATCTGGGGAGCATTGGGCGTGACCGAAGATAGAGAGCGACAGCTACGAACCGAGTATTGTGGCGTACTATTGTTGATTATATTATTATTATTATTAATTTATTTTAAGGACCCTTTAATGTTGATTATATGTTATCCTAATTGTGATGTAATACAAATAAATGTAATGCATATTTTAAGCCGGCGTTTTTTAACGAACAACCACTGTTACTAACTATTTTCGTTGCACTGTAACTCCCACTATTCCTGTTCATACAAAGTACCCTTGCAAAGCGATTACTCGGTCCAAAAACTACCAAAAAAACACCCACATTGATAGAACCATTCGAACCCTGCCCCGGTAGCTGCAGGCGGCATTCAAAATACATGCATCCAGATGATCCAACTAAAATCGAATTAATTATAATTTAAACAGGCGATTATTTGCACTAGTATTTGACCTCCCAGCTGATGACAACGCACGGTGGCCCACTACTGTTCGGATGCTGGTTGGTGCGTGGTTGGGTGGAATTCGGGCGAACAGCATCCATCTATTCCGGTCTGACGGATGTGGCACCATAGTGAAAGAGGCTGAGGTATGACGTAACCAAGGCAAACTGCAGTGTGCACTGTGCCACCCCGCGGTGCTCTCTCCTTTATTCCTACGCGATGATGCGGGCTGATTGATGGTCGCACCCATTTCAACGTGACCACCGTCGCCACTAGCCATCGACGATAGAGCATTGTGGAAAACTCGGTACGATGCTGTTTATGGTGGTGCTTTCAATCGGAGACTAAAACAAATCGTTGTCGCCGAGGATGGTGCGGTGTCGTTATCGTCAAAGGTGCAATTGTAATTTGCGAGTGGAATTGTTTTCGGTGCTCTTTGTTGGGGCTGAGAAGAGGAATCGTTACTCTTCTGGGAGCTTGGTTACTCGTGAGAAGAGGATGTGGTGCGCAGAATCTTCAGTGAGATGATGCACCTATCATTGGGTGAGATGAGAACATGGGATGAGATGTGTTCAATGATGAATTAAGATGTATTCTGCAGCAGCAAGGGTGAACATTGCTCGAAATATTGAGGCATTTCCTAGCTTCTTATAAACATCAAACATCGAGAATAATTCATCCGCCAGATGTTCGGCATGATCCTGGATATCACCTTCTTTCTCTCTGCTTTTTTCATAAGCACAGTCAATATGGCTGTTGAAATGCCAGATATTGGAAACACTATTGTCCACCTGGTCGTCCCGGAACCGGTCCCCTGGCGGTGCATCAAAATTCACAAACCTCTCGGAATGCCATATTTCTTTCAATGACCATGCCGTGGGTACACTAAAACCTCTTTTTATGCATGTTATTTTTATGCACTTTTAATTTATGCACCTTTTTTATGCCCTGCATAAAAAGAGGGAGAGTTACTCAGAGTCAATATTGTGCATAAGAATATTTCATAATGACGGGAACTATTGCAACGGCGGCCAAGGGGTGTTTATAGAGGAGAGCAAAGGAAAGTTACAGGTTCGTTTTTGGGTGTTTCCGAAGGTCTAATGTGCGTTACATGGGGTCCGAGGGGGTTTAAGGGGGATTTTGAAGGCATTTCAGAAGGGATGTTTCAGAGGCAGAGGCGTTACGAAAGCGTTACGGATGAGTTTTCGGGGGATTTGAAGTCTCTCAGGTGCGTTACATTGAGTCTGAGGGGGCTTAAGGGGGATTTTGGAGGCATTTCAGAATATTTCAGACCATTTTCGACGTAGTTAAGAGGCGTTACGAAAGCGTTACGGAGGAGTTTTCGGAGGGTTTGGGGCCTCTCAGGTGCATTACATGGGATCCGAGGGGGTTTAAGGGGGATTTTGGAGGCATTTCAGGACGTTTCAGAGCCTCTTCGGTGGGATTCAGAGGCGTGAGTTTTCGTGGGGTTCGGAGCTTCTCAGGTGCGTTACATGGGGTCCGAGGGGGTTTAAGGGGGATTTTGGAGGCATTTCAAGACGTTTCAGAGCATTTTCGGGGGATTCAGGGGCGTTACGAAAGCGTTACGGAGAAGTTCTCAGGGGTTTCGAAGCCTCTCAGATGCGTTACATGGGGTTCCCGGGGAGTTTAAGGGGGATTTTTGAGGCATTTTAAGAAGTTTCAGAGCAGACTCTGAAATACCTTAAAACGCCCCTCAAACCTCTGGCAACGTCCTTTAAAGGCTCCTGAGATCCCTTGAATTGCCCCAAAAGCCCATTGGAACGCCCCTGAAACCCACTTAATACTTGTTGGCGCAGTTTGGTGGATGACGAAGTGAAGGAAAACAGTCTTTCAGTTGTTATACTGAACAGCTTTAAAGCTAAAATATATTTGAAATAATCAATTTTCATTTGATAAAGTAATCGATAATAAACTTACATATCTGTCTTCTCCATAGAATTAATATCGCTATGCAACGTCTTCCAAACTAATTGTAATTGTAGACTAACATTATTTGCACTTACTACGTGCCGAATTCATTACACAAAACACTACCATCTCGCTGAGCAAACAATGAGGCTGACTGTGCTCTATCAAACTAAATCTTCTGCACAGGCTATACAGGCTACAATTGATCTGTTGGGAGCACCGATATACAAAAGAATCCCTGGTTGTTTCACCATGTCGATCGATTGCACAGTGGTTGCGGCAACAATACTATTGAAATACCCCAGAATTCCCCGTAATCCCATAAAAACACCAAAAAATCTTGACAGAACACCCTCAGAAGGTTCCACAAATCCCCCGAAACAACCCCTTAAAACTCCCCTGAAGCCCCTTGGAACCCCCTTTTTGGGCTATCTGGGAACTTTCTGGATGCCCCCTTAGCCCCATCTTAACTGCCCAGGAGCAAGACCTGTTCTCGCGAACTAGATTCTCTAATTAAAGCCCTAGTTAAAGCCCAAACTTAATTTATGCATAAATTTCCCTCTTTTTATGCCTTTTTTAATTTATGCACATTTTTAATTTATGCAGTCCCAGCCATGTGCATAAAAAGAGGTTCTAGTGTATAACAAAACTCAAAATCCCAGATATGTTCAATGATTCCTGTGTGCTGTTCGCTCTTTGAAGGAAGCACGAAACTAGATAACGTGCTAGCATGCAACGCCCAGCAGGGATAGCATGCCACGCAGAAATTGGGCCCATTTACGCTCATCTTTCACTGAACTTCTCAGTTGCATTTACCTTACAAAATAGAAACGACCAAAACGAACAATAAAATGTACATAATTGCTGACACGAGTTTTTGTGCGGGTGACTAGAGTACTGCGTGAGAGCAGTTGAGAGCCCGCAAGTCATAATCCCAGTGCGCAATTTATGCGCGCACGCAGAAACAAAAACAGAACTAAGTGCACGCGCAGAGTGTTCTAAGGGGTCAGTGTTGTTTGAGCGTTTGGTTAATTAAAAGCATACCAGTGGGTCCAAAACCCACTAAGGGGAATCAAATCCTGTGATAACAGAGACAATCAGACGTAAAACTGATATAATACATAAATACATTTATTTTTTCAACATCACATTTAAGAAAAGACATAATCAACAATAGTACGCCACAATACTAGGTTTTTGTCTGTCGCTCTCCATCCTCCGTCGCGCTAAATGCTCGCCAAGTCACGCTCCACCTGGTCCGCCCATCGTGCTCTCTGCGCTCCACGCCTTCTTGTGCTAACCGGATCAGTAGCAAACACCAGCATTGCAGGGTTCGCCGTAAAGTGCAGCAAGCTCGTGGTTCATCCTTCTCCGCCACACACCGTTCTCCTGCACACCGCCGAAGATCGTCCTTAGCACGCGTCGCTCGAAAACTCCGAGTGCTTGCAGGTCCTCCTCGAGTATGGTCCATGTCTCGTGCCCGTAGAGGACCACCGGTTTTATTAGCGTTTTGTACGTGAACGCATTTGGTGCGTGGGTGAATCTTTTTCGACCGCAGTTTCTTCTGGAGCCCGTAGTAGGCCCGACTTCCGCTGATGATGCGCCTCCGAATTTCACGGCTCACGTTGTTGTCAGCCGTCAGTAAGGATCCGAGGTAGACGAATTCCTTCACCACCTCGAAAGTATCCCCGTCTCTCATTACATTACTACCCATACGGACCTGGTCGTGTTCGGTTCAGCCTACCAGCATGTACTTTGTTTTTGAGGCATTCACGTCCTTCCTTTTTTGCTGCTTCGCGTTCCACGCGGGTGTACAGCTCTGCCACCGTTCCAAATGTTCTAGCGATAATGCCCATGTCGTCCACAAAGCAGTTGAGCCCGGCTCGTCGCGTCACACCTTCCAGGGCAATGTTGAATAGTAAGCAAGAAAGTCCATCACTTTGTCGTAGTCCCCGTCGAGATTCGAATGAACTGGATAGTTCACCCGAAACCCTTACGCAGTTTTGCACATCGGCCATCGTTGCTTTAAACAGTCTAGTCAGCTTCCCAGGAAAGCCGTTTTCGTCCATGATTCTTCATAGCTCTGCGCGGTCGATACTATCGCATGCCGCTTTGAAGTCGATGAACAGGTGATGCGTTGGGACCTGGTACTCACGGCATTTCTGGAGGATTTGCCGTACGGTAAAGATCTGGTCCGTTGTCGACCGGCCGTCGATGAAGCCGGCTTGGTAACTTCCCACGAACTCATTTGTTTTTGGTGACAGACGACGGAAGATGATCTGGGATAGCACTTTGTAGGCAACATTCAAAACAGTGATCGCCCTGAAGTTCTCACATTCCAAATGGGTGCCTTTCTTGTGAATGGGGCAGATTACCTCTTTTTTCCACTCCTCCGGTAGCTGTTCGGTTTTTCAGATCCTGACTATCAGCCAGTGCAGACAGGTGGCCAACTTTTCTGGGCTCATCATGATGAGTTCAGCTGCGATACCATCCTTACCAGCTGCTTTGTTAGTTTTGAGCTGATGAATGGCATCCTTAACTTCCCTCAGCGTGGGAGTTGGTTCATTTCCGTCCTCCGCTGCACTGGTATCATCGTTTCCTCCGTTGCCGTGGTCTCCCGTGCCTACGTTCTCCACGCCATCGCTTCCACCTTTCGATCACCTCACGTCCGTTCGTCAAGTGGCCTCCGTCTTCATCCCTGCACATTTCGCCTCGCGGCACAAAGCCGTTGCGGGATGCGCTGAGCTTCTTCCAGGCGGCGCTTTTTCTCCCGTAAGAGGCGGGTCTGCTGTTTCCACCTCTGTTTATAACGTTCCACGTTCTGTCGGGTCCCATGCTGCAGCATTACCGCCCGCGCTGCGTTCTTCTCCTCCAAAACCGTTCTGCACTCTTCGTCGAACCATTCGTTCTGTCGAGTCCGTTCCACGTACCCGATGGTGCTCTTGGCTGCGTTGTTGATGGCTGCTTTCACTGTTCTCCAGCAATCCTCTAGAGGTCCTCTGCTGAGGCGACATCCGGTTGTTTCAGTCGCTCTAGGTTGTACCATGGCGGTCGCTTGTACCGTACATTGTTGATGACGGAGAGTTTTGAGTGCAGTTTGACCATCACCAGATAGTGGTCGGAGTCGATGTTGGCGCCACGATAGGTCCTGACGTCGATAATGTCGGCGAAGTGCCGTCCGTCAATCAGAACGTGGTCGATTTGAGATTCCGTCTGCTGTGGTGATCTCCAGGTGTAACGATTAGAGAGACTGTGTTGGAAAAAGGTGCTACGTATGGCCATATTTTTGGAGGTGGCGAAATCAATGAGTCGTAGGCCGTTTTCGTTCGTCTGCTAGTGGGCGCTGAACTTACCAATTGGTCTGAATTCCTTCTCCTGGCCTACCTGAGCGTTTAAATCTCCTATGATGATCTTGACGTCGTGGCTTGGGCAGCGATCGTACTCGCGTTCGAGCTACGCGTAAAATGCGTCCTTGTCATCATCAGTGCTTCCGGAGTGTGGGCTGTGCACGTTTATTATGCTGAAATTGAAGAATCGGCCCTTGATCCTCAACCTGCATATTCATTCGTCGATCGGCCACCAACCGATCACGCGCCTCTGCATATCACCCATGACGATGAAAGCTGTTCCCAGCTCGCGTGTGTTGCCGCACTGGTAGATAGTATGATTACCTCTAAACGTTCGCACCATGGATCCTGTCCAACACACCTCCTGCAGCGCTACGAAGCCGAACCCGCGGTCCTTGAGTAGATCGGCGAGTATGCGGGTGCTCCCAATGAAGTTGAGAGATCGGCAGTTCTACGTAGCGAGTTTCCAATCGCAAGTCCTTTTTGTTCGCTGGGGTCGCTGCCGTTGGTCTCGGTTCGTATTATTCTGATGCTGATTTTCCGCTACAATGTTTTTTTACGGGTGGCTCGTAGGGCCTGACACCAACCCCCCACTTTCCGGAGGACAATAGTGCACAGTTGAGCTTAGAGTCCTTCCCTGACACTCGGACGTAGATCAGCCGCCCCTAACATGGGGATCAGACGCTGTTGTGATCCGCTCCTCCTGGAGAACAGACGCTCAGGTTTACCGAAGCAAACCCCCCCTTCCCTGTCAGCCTACGACCAAAGTTCCCACCGGGGTTGGTTACCCGATCTTCCCTAAGGTTGCTTATAGTTTCCGGCCGGTACCGCTTGGAGGTAGGGATAGGAGTTGCTGGGCAGAGGCTAGTGGATCACAATGGGATCTGAACTGCGCAGCATACCCAGCCTGTATCGTGCTCATGCTTATCTATTAGAATTTCTAGTAAGCAAAGAATAAGGAAACGACTAGCTAAAAGGATTGACAAAAACTGGTTATCAAATCCTTGACCTGCCCTACAACGATGTAATATTTCAATCAATAAACCAATAAACTCTGTGTAAAATCCCTGTAAACGATGATGAAACGATTCGACACAGCGTAAGTGCCCACTTTTTGTTGTTCTCCTTTCCTTGCGCACTGTAATGCCCCTAAGCTATTGCTAGGCAATAATAGTTAAAGGAAAATCCTTCTTTTCAAATCGGCTTGCTCCATATTCTACCCCTTGTTGGACGGTTGGCTGGCTGCGATAGAACGCTTCCCCTCGGCCAATGCAATGGGGAAAAAGCCTTTTCTTATCTGCGCTCGACTGAGTTCCACCAGCTGTACCTCCTCCTAGTTCAGCGCCACTGCTGGATCCGACTGAAGAATGGAAATTCTATTCATATTCTCTCCTCTTTGCTCCCGCTGTCGATTCATTCTCATCCGTACAGTCAGTCGGCTTGAAGCGGAAGTCAGAGCATTTTGCGCCACACATCGTCCTAGTCAAACCAGTTAGCGACAATGTGAGGGGGGAAATGGCGAGGAAGATTCCTTGGCTTCAGTTGGTTGAAGCTGGCGGATGTGTGTTGTGTCGTTCCAACACCTCACTGTAGTATCGGGTGAGGTTGATCAACTGACAAAGTTTTTAGAATTGGTGAGCTCGTTCCAAGGCTCGTTTCATAATGCTATACTTTGTAAAAACCAAATATGTAGTAATGTTTTTGTGAATACGCAATACGGCGTACAGTGGTGTTACATGAATGAAAATATTGCATTCCAAAATGTTTGTATTTATTGATAAAGTTGTATGTATTGAACGTCATGAAAAGGTACAGAGCATGACGTCTTGAACCGATAAATGTTACCCCCAACAACGGTACCATTCTTCTCTAAACATCAAGTGGACAAGGATTGAAGGCGACGATGAGGGCAATGCGGGCCGGAATCAAAAGAGCAAAAGTGAGAAATGCTCCAAATGAAATGTTGCTACAGCAAAGTGACATTCGATGTCTTCTATATTCGCTTCGCCGCATGTATAGGTAGTGAATCCAATCGCTGGTTGGCTGACTGATGGAACTTGGCTTCGCCTAGGTCTGGCTGGTAAGTGTCAGCATCGCACTTCCTTGGTCCCAAACAACCCGGAGGTTGCCTGCATGACGACGGCAATGACGACAACGCTTGGCACAAGAAATGGTGGCGTGTAGGAATTCTTAGCTGTCGACCGAAAGTGGAACCGTTTATGAGATAACAACATTTGTTAGAAGGATAGTTCTTTTTTTTTTGCGCACACTCTGGCGGCTGGCACGGGAGGAGGTTCATCGTTACCCAGAGCCAGAGCATCACAAACGGACGATGTGAAGCAGATGATTCAATGATAGAGGTCCGGCCATTGATGCGGAAAATTGTGAACCTTATTTACGGGGTGAAAGGATGACCTTCAACGGCGGAGGAAATTTATCTGCATACTGCTATCTCCTGCTGGGGTAGCACTGTGTGGAGCTGTGGATCGTTCTTCGGGCTGTGTATGGGATGTCACGGAGATGTGAGTTCATTCTTTCCAGTCGGCTTTAGAAAATAAAGCTACTTTTTTCTACCAGTCAAGGCTATTTAGAACGAAAACTTTGTCTGGATTTTACTGGAAGAAAAGATGAGATATGTCAAGCGGGTCAATAATCAACAAAAACGAATTTTGAGCAGAACCAGAAATGCGAGCTGATAGATAGATAGATAGATAGATAGATAGATAGATAGATAGATAGATAGATAGATAGATAGATAGATAGATAGATAGATAGATAGATAGATAGATAGATAGATAGATAGATAGATAGATAGATAGATAGATAGATAGATAGATAGATAGATAGATAGATAGATAGATAGATAGATAGATAGATAGATAGATAGATAGATAGATAGATAGATAGATAGATAGATAGATAGATAGATAGATAGATAGATAGATAGATAGATAGATAGATAGATAGATAGATAGATAGATAGATAGATAGATAGATAGATAGATAGATAGATAGATAGATAGATAGATAGATAGATAGATAGATAGATAGATAGATAGATAGATAGATAGATAGATAGATAGATAGATAGATAGATAGATAGATAGATAGATAGATAGATAGATAGATAGATAGATAGATAGATAGATAGATAGATAGATAGATAGATAGATAGATAGATAGATAGATAGATAGATAGATAGATAGATAGATAGATAGATAGATAGATAGATAGATAGATAGATAGATAGATAGATAGATAGATAGATAGATAGATAGATAGATAGATAGATAGATAGATAGATAGATAGATAGATAGATAGATAGATAGATAGATAGATAGATAGATAGATAGATAGATAGATAGATAGATAGATAGATAGATAGATAGATAGATAGATAGATAGATAGATAGATAGATAGATAGATAGATAGATAGATAGATAGATAGATAGATAGATAGATAGATAGATAGATAGATAGATAGATAGATAGATAGATAGATAGATAGATAGATAGATAGATAGATAGATAGATAGATAGATAGATAGATAGATAGATAGATAGATAGATAGATAGATAGATAGATAGATAGATAGATAGATAGATAGATAGATAGATAGATAGATAGATAGATAGATAGATAGATAGATAGATAGATAGATAGATAGATAGATAGATAGATAGATAGATAGATAGATAGATAGATAGATAGATAGATAGATAGATAGATAGATAGATAGATAGATAGATAGATAGATAGATAGATAGATAGATAGATAGATAGATAGATAGATAGATAGATAGATAGATAGATAGATAGATAGATAGATAGATAGATAGATAGATAGATAGATAGATAGATAGATAGATAGATAGATAGATAGATAGATAGATAGATAGATAGATAGATAGATAGATAGATAGATAGATAGATAGATAGATAGATAGATAGATAGATAGATAGATAGATAGATAGATAGATAGATAGATAGATAGATAGATAGATAGATAGATAGATAGATAGATAGATAGATAGATAGATAGATAGATAGATAGATAGATAGATAGATAGATAGATAGATAGATAGATAGATAGATAGATAGATAGATAGATAGATAGATAGATAGATAGATAGATAGATAGATAGATAGATAGATAGATAGATAGATAGATAGATAGATAGATAGATAGATAGATAGATAGATAGATAGATAGATAGATAGATAGATAGATAGATAGATAGATAGATAGATAGATAGATAGATAGATAGATAGATAGATAGATAGATAGATAGATAGATAGATAGATAGATAGATAGATAGATAGATAGATAGATAGATAGATAGATAGATAGATAGATAGAACTTGAGTGCTCAACTTAAAGTCTGCAATTAGGGAACATATGGGCCAGCGATGCGTAAACTTTGCAGCCTCCCGTGGTATGGTAGTCCGAAGCACCTTCTTCCCCCGCAAAGATATCCACAAAGCCACCTGGAGATCACCCGACCATCAAACAGAAAACCAAATCGACCACGTTCTAATCGACTCTGATATAACCAACGTCCGCACATACCGCAGTGCGAATATAGATTCGATCACTACTTAGCCTCTGTATGCATGCGCTCAAAACTTTCGACAGTTATCACCACGCGTCGAAGTCAAACGCCGCGGCTCAACATCGAGCAACTTCGTAACGTAGAAGTGGCTCAAGACTACGCGCAGCAGTTAGCAGTGGCCCTACCAACGGAAGAGCACCTTGGCGCAGCTACACTTGAAGATGGCTGGAGGGACATCCGATCCGTCATAGGTAGTACCTCGGTTACAGCACTAGGCTTCGCGACTCCGAATCACAGACTGGTACGACGGCGAATGTAAACAGTTGAAAAACGAGAAGAATGCAGCATAGGCGAGAATGCTGCAACACCGTACGAGACCGAATGAGTCCCGTTATAGACAGGCGCGGAACAGACAGAACTCAGTTTTCCGGATGAAGAAGCGCCAGCAGGAAGAACGAGATCGTGAAGCGATGGAAGAGCTGTACCGCGCTAAGGACACACGAAAGTTCTACGAGAAGCTGAACCGCTCGCACAGAGGCTTCGTGCCACAAGCCGACATGTGCCGAGATAATTACGGGAATATTCTCACGAGCGAGCGTGAGGTGGTCGAGAGGTGGCGGCAGCATTACGATGAGTACATCAATGGCGACGTTGCAAGTACCGAAGGTGACGTGGTAACAGATCTAGAAGTATGTGCACAGGACGAAAGACCTCCGGCCCCTGACCTTCAAGAGATTTAGGAGGAGGTTGGCCGGTTGAAAAACAACAAAGCCATTGGAGCAGGTCAACTACCAAGCGAGCTTCTAAAATATGGTAGAGAGAGCACTACACTACACTGGTGAGAGCACTACACTGGGTCTTTACCAAGGTTTGGGAGGAGAAAGTATTACCGGAGGAATGGATGGAAGGTATCGTGCATCCCATCTACAAAAAGTGCAACAAGTTGGATTGCGGGAACTACCGCGCGATCACACTACTGAGCGCTGCCTACAAGATACTCTCTCAAATTTTATGCCGCCGTCTATCACTGATTGCAAGAGAGTTCGTGGGGCAATATCATGCTGGATTCATGAGTGAACGCGCTACAACGGACCAGATGTTCGCCATCCGCCCGGTGTTGCAGAAATGCCGCGAATACAACGTGTAACACTGTACAACAACGTTCAACAATCACTTGTTCATCGATTTCAAATCGGCGTATAATACAATCGATCTAGAACAGCTATGGCAGATTATGCACGAGCACGGATTCCCGGATAAACTGATACGATTGATCAAGGCGACGATGGATCGAGTGATGTGCGTAGTTCGAGTATCAGGGGCACTCTCGAGTTCCTTCGAATCTCGCAGAGGGTTACGGCAAGGTGATGGTATTTCGTGCTTGCTGTTAAACATTGCGTTAGAAGGTGTAATAAGGAGAGCGAGGATAAACACGAGTGGGACGATTTTCACGAAGTCCGTTTCCGTTCAGCTGCTTGGTTTCGCTGATGATATTGATATTACTTATAGCTCGCAATTTTGAGATGATGGCGGAAACGTACATCCGATTAAATAGTGAAGCCAGGTGAATCGGATTAGTCATTAATGTGTCGAAGACTAAGTTCATAATGCAAAGAGCTCCAGGGAGGAATCACCGCGCCCGCCACCCCGAATTCATATCGACGATGATGGAATCGAGGCGGTTGAAGAACTCGTGTACTTGGGCTCACTGGTGACCGCCGACAACGACTCCAGCAGAGAAATTCAGAGGCGCATTGTGGCAGGAAATCGTGTCTACTTTGGACTCCGCAGAACTCTACGATCGAATAAAGTTCGCCGTAACACGAAGTTAACCATCTACAAAACGCTGATTAGACCGGTGGTCCTCTATGGGCACGAAACATGGACCCTACGTGCAGAGGACCAACGCGCCCTTGGAGTTTTCGAACGGAAGGTGTTGCGTACCATCTACGGCGGAGTGCAGATGGAAGACGGGACTTGGAGAAGGCGAATGAACAACGAGCTGCATCAGCTGCTGAGAGAACCAACCATCGTCCACACCGCGAAAATCGGGAGGCTACGGTGGGTGGGTCACGTCACGTCATCAGGATGTCGGATAGCAACCCGACTAAAATGGTTCTCGAGAGTCATCCGAACGCAGAGTGCGGAACTAGAGACAAACAGCCATGGACCGAGTGGAATGGAGACGGCTACTATGTACATCAGAGGCCACTCCGGCCTTGGCCTGATCGGTAAGGTAAGTACGTACCCGTAAGAAGCAGCAAAGAAATGCCAAAGTCGCGATAGAGCGAGCAAAAATACGAGGAGCCAAAACCGTGGCCCGTCAGTGCTATTCGGCTCTTGAGAAGGAAGTGAAACGCTCATATAGACGGGACAAAAGAGCGTAGTTGGACTACCTAACCGACGGAGGCGAGAAGGCCACTAACACTGGCGACATTCGTCTCCTCTACGATGCTTCACGTCGCCTTATTGGGATGATCTTGCCAATCGTTCCTCGGCGGCAGGTCTTACCATCAACGCACAATCAACGTCAACAAGATCCAATCATTGGATATAAACACGGCCAACCTTTCCTGCTTTACGGTATCTGAGCAATCAGTGGAGAATGTTAAAAGCTTCCAATATTTTGGTAGCCATATAGCGGCCGAGATGTGACCCTGCATTTGAAGGCCATTAGGGCGAAGGTCATTAGGCCGAATGGTTATTAGACCGAATTGTCATCAGGATGAATTGCAATTCAGCAGAGAACTGGAAACGGATCTGTTGTTTTGCCTTTTTCAACAATTATTGTCAAAAACTATAAACGGAACTAACAACGGATATAGAAAGTATAGGCTATGTTTAAAAGAAGGAAAAAATTGTGATCTGAATATCAGCAGTTTCAACGCCAAAGACTATTTTGGCAATGATACCAGAAAGAACGACCCATGTTGAAAAGAAGAAAAAAATCATGCTGAGGGTGGGAGCTGGGTTCAATTCCCAATCGGTCTAGGAACTTTTCGTAAGGGAAATTCCCTTGACTTCGTTGATTATAGGGTAGTGGAGGTATTTTGGACCGGGCAGGTATTTTGGCCCACCTAGGGAGTTTTATGATATTTATCACATAATCTCTTCTAAATCTTGGTAAATTTTTATTGGAACACGGAAAGTATTCAACTATGTGATGACTTTTATTTTGGATGTCAGTTAAATATGCTGTTCAGTATCAAAAATAGAGAAAATGTTTTCACTTCCAATGAAACGCACGGAAAAGCATCAAAAACAAAGAAGGTGACAAATTTGTAGTCGACTTTAAAGAGGTATTATATTTTACAAATAAATATTTATTTCATGTGAATGTAGTTAGGGCCTTGTAAGAACTCAAAATAAACTATTCTTAACCTCGGTGGAGCGATAATATTTACTAAAATGGTGGTTTGAGGTATGGCCAAAATATGTTCAACATAATCAGATGTGAACATATTTTGGACCACCTGTCAGATCTATCTCTCCAGTTCCTTCTAAAGGGAGAAAATATTCATGCAAACGCAATGTACTCTAAAAACAGATATATAGAATAAGATGGGACCTCCCGTGATCTGGGTTGTTATACGTTTATTTTACAATGAGATTGTTGTGGGTTCGATTTGTTCTAACAACTTTTCGCCAGGTTAAAAATATCGATTCGATTTGTATCCTTACAACTTTTCGACAAGTTTAAATTTTCAGGTGTTCAGTCATCCAGTTTAGAAAAGTTGTCCTTCTCGGCAATCAATTGATGACTGAGACAATGTGTTATCTAATGCATGTTTTACAATTTACGTATCATTCAAATAACTTTATATTTGATGGCCTTTCCACTCATTACAATACGTATGGAACGCCTTTATATTTAGCAAAATCACTAGACTTTCACACTTCTATGAAGCGTTACGTAATTTATGCATGGTGACTGACGTCATGCAATAGTTAATAAATACACGTTTTGCGTAACATTTTTTTTATGAAACATCATACTACAATGCGTAAAAACTGACAATTTCAACAAAATTTCATCTTTTACCGTTACGTAATTTTTAAACGCTCCCTGCCTCAAAAAATGAATAGAAAAGATGTAAACTTCATGAAGTTTTAACTATGTTTAAATTTTTGCTGACGTGACTTTCATTTCATCAATCAATTGAAGTTTAATTTGGTGGGCCAAAATATGTGCACTTGGTGGTCCAAAATAAAATCAGGTGGTCCAAAATAGAAGCCCGAGATCCTTCAGGAGTTTTGATATTTCTTGGCCTTTTTCGACAGAAAACATGTTGCTCTACGTAATGCCTACTGAAATTATCCATAATTTTAAGTGGGGACTTTCTTTTTTCGCTTAATTGTTCATCCACTTCCTATTGGGGTCCAAAATACCTCCCTTACCCTAGTTTATCAATCTTCGTCCCTGCCATACGATATACTACACATACCATGTGGTCATAGGCAATGGAAGCTCTTAGCTTATAACTGTGGAAGTGCTCATAGAACACTAAGCTGTGAAGCAGGTTTTGTACCAGTAATGGCGAAAAATAAGACCAAATGACCATTCGGCTTAATGATCGTTCGGCCGAATGGCCTGACACCGCCGGCCGATGGCGGCACCAGAAGGCGAATGCAACTTTTGCGAGTGAAATGTATGGAAAACAACCAGATTTAGTCGACACACCAAAATCCGAATTTTCAACGTGAAATCTGTGTTGCTGTACGCCAGTGAAACTTTTTTTTTATCTGTATTATGGAGATTTTAGCCCTTGGCTAGTTCATCTCGGGACCCACGCTTTACTTCCCTTGCGAAGGAAGAACTCACATTTTGTGAGTTTATCGGGAGTGGGATTCGATCCCAGGTCCTCGGCGTGAATGGCATGCACTTTAACCATCACACCAGGTCGGGCTCCAGTGAAACTTGGTGTGTATCAGTGGAGAACACTCAACGGCTGCAGGTCGTTATCAATAGATGTCTGCGTTGTATAATTCATGTATGGTGGCATGAGAATTAGATCTCCATCGTCGATGTCTTCCAAAACCGATAACGACATAAATTCTGGAGCGAAAATGGAGGCGGGTCGACCACACTAGGGCGAAAACGAAATCTGCAAACAAGCATTAGATTGGAATCCAGAAGGACATTGCAGCAGAAGCAGACCTAGAGGCTCATGGAGGCGCAGCCTCAACAAGGAAATCAAAGAAGTCGACATAAATTTGACCTCTCCACAGATCAAGGCGATGCAGGGCAATCACCTAGGTTGGAGATCTTTCGACCCTCTGCACCAGCGTGGGCGCTCAGGACTAAAAGTAAGTAGGTAAGAACTGAACATACATATTTAGATAATCTTAGGAAGAACGGATCCAGGAGTCCACTAAGATCCAATACAAATACAAAAGCCGTGCAAATTAAACATGGGCAAACAAAAAGGTACAAACCAGTCTTCTTCCTATTCATTTTCAAACCGTAACGTTTAAATCGATTCAAGCCACCTGAGTTGCCTTTTATCAATCATCACATAGCAGTAGAACAGCCAAAAACTGGTGCGTGCTTGAGATCCCTTCGCTTGCGCCAAAGGGGTGGAACCTTCCCACTTGAATAAAATATCCACGAAACTTGAACAGAACTCAACTCTGAAATATGAAATGCATTCCAATTCAAATGCCATTTTCCCTGAATCCGCACAGTTTCCCGGTTTCCCTTTCCGACCGTCGAGGTACGGTTGGGTTTCAATTTCTTTCTTTTTTCTTGCTTCCTAACTTCAACTACAACTCTGCTGCCATCTTTCATCACTTCACTTGAAACACAGTTTATACATACCGCGCGTTCTGAATGGTGGAATGTTTGCTTCCATCCATGCGCCCCACCTGCCTGCACACGCTCAGCTCACTCTTGCCCACTTGGAAACGGTAGAATGTGTTCCTTCAACCGAACTTCATCTTTCAAACAAGACTACACGGCTGGTGAACACTTACTTGCTCGAATACCTTCGTACAGTGGCGTGCAAAATGTTTGGATCAGTTGTGATAGTTTTCCAATTGTTCGTTGCCGATCGTTGACGGTATTCGTTTATCCCGTTAGAAAATACTCGGACAAAATGAGTATCATATTCATGTTCATATCATATTCATATTCATGGTTATCCGAATATGAATAAGAAGAAGATAAGCTTCTACGCGTGCGTTAATGACTCAAAATACTAAACATATGCCACTTGAATAGATAAGCTGAAAATCCACCAAAAAAACTGTTTTGTTGCTCATCATTTGAGTTCCACTGTACCTGTCCTGTTTTTCATTCGCGTTCTGAAGTTCATAAATTTTAAAAAGCAACCATGCTGCTCCACCTGAATTGAACACCGAGGCTGCTGCTACTGCCTTTGCATATCATTGCCGCCGCCGTTGCCGGGGGTAGCAAAAGTTGCACTTTTTATGAATTCCATTACCACCGTTCGTTGGTTGCCGGCGCTGGCTGTTGCCTTGTTTGCTGTTGCCTCAGGTGGAATGGAATGACGATTTTTGCTACGAGTACCAACGACACCAAAGCTAGCAGCCAGTACCTAGGTAAGTTTGTAGTCTGGTGGTGGTAGCTTTGTATTTTTTCCCCTCTGGGCACCAGTCAGTCGATATAGGTAGGAGTCGACGGAACCATAGTCGGTTCAATTTGGGTGCAGTCGAGTGAGAAAATGAAGAGTAAGCGAGAGATGGGCGTCTGTTCAGCTGTGTAGCATCGGTGATTGCACACTGCACTGTAGCAGTAGCGACAGCACCAGCGATGCAAATATGCAAATTATATCGGGACCGGTAATTGTCGCTTTGTGATTTTGGCAGCCGGCGAAGTGTTTAATAGCTCTCGGTTGGCCCTATGCATACAGTTCAGGTGGGAGAGATTTCAAGGGATCAAAGAATTTGTTTACTAAGGACTGAAAGAATTCAATTTAACCGAAGACCCCAAGAAACAGAACTAGTCGAACAACAGTTTCTTAAGCTAAAGTTTGCTTAAGAGTGGTTCATTCCACTCTTGTACAACAAAAATGTTTGTTGGGACGGTTCATAAAAAATAATGGCTACATGGTGTATAGTAGAATAGTGGCCAGCAAATGGAATTCTTGTTTAGATGTTAGAGGATCGCCAATTACCTTTTATAGTACGTCATGAACGAATGCATTTAATCGCTTAACCCTCGAACAGTCGCGTCTTCGGCCACCCTCAGTAACACCACGCTCATGCTGTGTACCGCAAATGTGCTTTTTTCATAGTGCGTGTACTCAGTACACGACGCGACCGCTCCTGGGTTAACTAACACTTAGTATCCCAAGTAGCACCTGCAACATTTTTCAAAATGCGACTATTTATGTATTGGTTTAACCGTTATGTGTCCGACAAAATTTTTGCTTTTTTCTACAACGTGCTTTTTAAATGGGCGCTGGGTACCCGGGAACCCTGTCGGCCACATAAGGGTTAATCAAGTTACATTTAAAAAAAAACTCAATTTTCATCATGTCAAATGCACTTAAATTCATAATCTCATTGATGGGTGACAAAACGCCGAAAGGACAAATAGTCGAAGGGACAAAACGTCGAAAGGATAAAACGTCGAAAAGTTGAAACTATAATGTTCTGCGCGACAGGAGTTGGTGTTGTAGAACAGGCGCTTCCTTCGGACGAAACCTGTCGAGACGGCAAGGCCGCTCTATTGTCGAACTGTGAAGGGAATTATACTTCATATTTAGAGCCACGGACCGCAGAGGACCTCCAACCAGAGATTTTGAGGTCTTTGACTATTAGGTCTTGGTGACTACGGAGGTCACCTTGACCGAACATTTTAATTTTCGACCACATGGTGTAGTTATGAAACTATTTGAACCTTGTAGCAACGGTTACAAAGTAAAATAATAGGTTTCTTTGAACGAATAAAGAACTCACTACTTGCATAGATTATTAGTTTAGTTTAGTTTTTATTTTTTAACAAAAATTTAGAAAGAGGGAAAAGCCCCTTTGAGTGATTTCTTTTTCTCATTATTAAATCGTTCTCAAAAAGGCACATAACCTCTTTAACTTTCCAAAAAACATTTACAAAGGTAATATAATAACTTATCATAAAGGCTCAAACGGCATTATTGCATAGATTATTCGTGTCCAACGTTATGTCCTGTCGACGTTTTGTCCCTTTCGTCGTTTCGGCATTCGACGTTTCGGCATTCCCCGTTTTGTCTCTCGACGTTTTGGCATTTCCCGTCTTGTGTCTCGACTCTCCCTAAACTGCATTGCACAATGGGTACATACATTACATACATACATTTATTTGTTCAACATCATTAAGACAAGACATAATCAACAATAGTACGCCACAATACTCGGTTTGTGGCTGCCGCTCTCCATCCTCGGTCGCGCCCAATGCTCGCCAAGTCACGCTCCACCTGGTCCGCCCATCGTGCTCTCTGCGCTCCACGCCTTCTTGTGCCAACCGGATCCGTTGCAAACACCAGCTTTGCAGGGTTGTTGTCCGGCATTCTTGCAATATGCCCTGCCCAACGTATCCTTCCGGCTTTGGCCACCTTCTGGATGCTGGGTTCGCCGTAAAGTGCAGCGAGCTCGTGGTTCGTTCTTCTCCGCCACACACCGTTCTCCTGCACACCGCCGAAGATCGTCCTTAGCACGCGTCGCTCGAAAACTCCGAGTGCTTGCAGGTCCTCCTCGAGCATGGTCCATGTCTCGTGCCCGTTGAGGATTACCGGTCTTATTAGCGTTTTGTACATGGTGCATTTGGTGCGTGGGTGAATCTTTTTCGACCGCAGTTTCTTCTGGAGCCCGTAGTAGGCCCGACTTCCGCTGATGATGCGCCTCCGAATTTCACGGCTCACGTTGTTGTCAGCCGTTAGTAAGGATCCGAGGTAGACGAATTCCTCCACCACCTCGAAAGTATCCCCGTCTATCGTAACATTACTACCCAGACGGATCCGGTCGTGTTCGGTTCCGCCTACCAGCATGTACTTTGTTTTTGAGGCATTCACCACCAGTCCGACCTTTGCTGCTTCGCGTTTCAGGCGGGTGTACAGCTCTGCCACCGTTTCAAATGTTCTGGCAATAATGTCCATGTCGTCCGCAAAGCACACAAATTGTCCGGATTTTGTGTAAATCGTTCCCCGGCTGTTGAGCCCGGCTCGTCGCATCACACCTTCCAGGGCGATGTTGAAGAGTAGGCATGAGAGGCCATCACCTTGTCGCAGTCCCCGGCGAGATTCGAATGAACTAGATAGTTCACCCGAAACCCTTACGCAGTTTTGCACACCGTCCATCGTTGCTTTAATCAGTCTAGTCAGCATGGGCGAAACTACGATTTTTTGTCAGGGGGTGCACTACAAAGAAATATTCATAAGTTCATCCATTCATCATTCATCGCCCCATATCTCATAGCAATGCATTCAAATTCTAGGGGGTGCCTGGCAACCCCGGCACCCCGGTAGTTTCGCATACTAGTCAGCTTCCCAGGAAAGCCGTTATCGTCCATGATTCTCCATAGCTCTGCGCGGTCGATACTGTCGTATGCCGCTTTGAAGTCGATGAACAGGTGATGCGTAGGGACCTGGTATTCACGGCATTTCTGGAGGATTTGCCGTACGGTAACGATTTGGTCCGTTGTCGACCGGCCGTCGATGAAGCCGGCTTGATAACTTCCCTCGAACTCATTTGTTTTAGGTGACAGATGACGGAAGATGATCTGGGATAGCACTTTATAGGCAGCATTCAAAATAGTGATCGCCCTGAAGTTCTCACATTCCAAATGGTCGCCTTTCTTGTGAATGGGGCAGATTACCCCTTCCTTCCACTCCTCCGGTAGCTGTTCGGTTTCCCAGATCCTGACTATCAGCCGATGCAGACAGGTGGCCAACTTTTCTGGGCCCATCTTGATGAGTTCAGCTGCGATACCATCCTTACCAGCTGCTTTGTTGGTTTTGAGCTGGTGAATGGCATCCTTAACTTCCCTCAGCGTGGGAGTTGGTTCATTTCCGTCCTCCGCTGCACTGGCGTCGTCGTTTCTTCCGTTGCCGTGGGCTCCCGTGTCTACGTTCTCCACGCCGTTCAGGTGCTGATCGAAGTGCTGCTTCCACCTTTCGATCACCTCACGTCCGTCCGTCAAGAGGCCTCCGTCTTTATCCCTGCATATTTCGGCTCGCGGCATGAAACCGTTGCGGGATGCGTTGAGCTTCTGATAGAACTTCCGTGTTTCTTGGGAACGGCACAGCAGTTCCATTTCTTCACACTTCGCTTCTTCCAGGCGGCGCTTTTTCTCCCGAAAGAGGCGGGTCTGCTGTTTCCGCTTCTGTTTATAACGTTCCACGTTCTGTTGAGTCCCTTGCTGCAGCATTACCGCCCTCGCTGTAATTCTTCTTCTCCAAAACCGTTCTGCACTCTTCGTCGAACCATTCGTTCCGTCGATTCCTTTCCACGTATCCGATGGTGCTCTCGGCTGCATCGTTGATGGCTGCTTTCACTGTACTCCAGCAGTCCTCTAGAGGGGCCTCATCGAGCTCGCCCTCGGCTGGCAACGCGGCCTCGAGATTCTGCGCGTATGCTGAGGCGACATCCGATTGCTTCAGTCGCTCTAGGTTGTACCGTGGCGGTCGCCGGTATCGTACATTGTTGATGACGGAGAGTTTTGGGCGCAGTTTGACCATCACCAGATAGTGGTCGGAGTCGCTGTTGGCTCCACGATAGGTCCTGACGTCGATAATGTCGGAGAAGTGCCGTCCGTCAATTAGAACGTGGTCGATTTGAGATTCCGTCTGCTGTGGTGATCTACAGGTGTAACGATAAGGGAGGCTGTGTTGGAAAAAGGTGCTACGTATGGCCAAATTTTTGGAGGCGGCGAAATCAATGAGTCGTAGGCCGTTTTCGTTCGTCTGCTGGTGGGCGCTGAACTTACCAATCGTCGGCCTGAATTCCTCCTCCTGGCCTACCTGAGCGTTCAGATCACCTATGATGATCTTGACGTCGTGGCTTGGGCAGCGATCGTACTCGCGTTCGAGCTACGCGTAAAATGCGTCCTTGTCATCATCAGTACTTCCGGAGTGTGGGCTGTGCACGTTTATTATGCTGAAGTTGAAGAATCAGCCTTTGATCCTCAACCTGCACATTCTTTCGTCGATCGGCCACCAACCGATCACGCGCCTCTGCATATCACCCATCACGATGAAAGCTGTTCCCAGCTCGCGTGTGTTGCCGCAGCTCTGGTAGATGGTATGATTACCTCTAAACGTTCGCACCATCGATCCTGACCAACACACCTCCTGCAGCGCTACGATGCCGAGCCCGCGGTCCTTCAGTAGATCGGCGAGTATGCGGGTGCTCCCAATGAAGTTGAGAAATCGGCAGTTCCACGTACCGAGTTTCCAATCGCAAGTCCTTTTTGTTCGCTGGGGTCGTTGCCGTTGGTCTCGGTTCGTATTATTCTGTTGCTGATTTTCCGTTACAAAGGTTTTTTACGGCTGGCTCGTAGGGCCTGACACCAACCCGCTACTTTCCGGAGGACCATAGTGCACAGTTGAGCTTAGAGTCCTTCCCTGGCACTCGGACGTAGATCAGCCGACCCTAACATGGGGATCAGACGCTGTTGTGAGCCGCTCCTCCTGGAGAACAGACGCTCAGGTTTACCGAAGCAAACCCCCCCTGCCCTGTCAGCCTACGACCAAAGTTCCCACCGGGGTTGGTTACCCGATCTTCCCTAAGGTTGCTCATAGTTTCCGGCCGGTACCGCGTGCTAGTGGATCACAATGGGATCTGAATTGCGCAGCATACTCAGCCTTTACCGTGCCACACGGATTAAAATAGCTGCCGAATTAAGGCAATGGTCGCTAAAGTTCAAATTTCTCCCTTTTCCGTCATTCGCTATTTCGTTGCCGCTCATTTCTACAGCCATGTAACCTAATTGGTAGCGACAACTTACTAACAGCGGTACTTGACCCTTTCACTTCTGTGATATTTTCCTGCTGTTTTTACACAAGAAACGTAAAGGGTTCGACACACAACATATACATACACAATACAAAACAAAAATCAACAATTTGTAACCAAACGGTTACACACTAGAAATATCTTCGATATGATTTTAAGGGCATTTCTGGCCTGCTGGGTGCTGCAATTTGTCCTTGTGCAGCACAGTATAAAACATTCCGGGAATCTGTCAGTTTTTTGAATACGTAATTGAAATCGTTCAAAAGCGTGAACAAATTGATATAGTACTTAACTCAATTTGATCATCGTGAAAGGACGATAAGGACGTCCAAAATTTATGTTGACATAGCTAACTAGCCTGTCTTGTGAGATTGTATACCATGTCCTTGAGCTAATGGAGGAGAACGTGCCTCTGGAGCCGACCTACTGATACCTGGTGCTTCTTGCACAGAGAAACGGACGCTACACTCTATCCGCTACATGTCTATCACCTTTTTTATCGAGTGATTTAAACATTGGATAGTTAGTAGATTTGCCACTCACGTCACGATCACGTCGTTATTGCTTCTGTTTGATGTTTCAAGCCTAACTTTACCAAACACCGTATCTAATAAAATCCACGAACTGAGAAAATCGAAGGGGAAGTTCGCTGTTCCCATAGCAACTCATACATTGAGCATTGCAGAAAGTGAAAAATATGGGTATTTTTTCACAAAATCATCCCCAAAGGTGAGTGATACAAGAAGTCCTTAACGAAATTCAGCTCCTCGTGTGTTACATATGTTGGATACGGTGTTTGGTAAAGTTAGGCTTGGTTTGCTCACTACCGTCATCTATTGATTGCTCGGCCAAACGGCATAATTGGCATTGGGCGATGTTTTTAAATGACATTTGGTCCAAGAATTACGTCTGTTTCTCTGTGCTTCTTGGGTGAATATTGTTATGGGCGTTTATACCCAAGTAACAATTTCATTGCTGATTGGTTTTGTTTGATTTTTATTAGGGTTTTATTACAGCAATAAATAAAACTCGCAGTTTTATGACTGCTTTCATGAAAACTATTGATAAAATGTTTTATAGTATACTTGAAGATATCCATATAGACAGATTTTAAGAGTAAACAAAACTTTCCGATTTGTAAACCTTCTGGCAATCATTATTACCACAATAAAATTGTTAAAACTCTCAACAGATGGCGATCCATTCGATTAGTAACGACATCTGTTGATTGAAAAGCAGAACTACAACGTTTCTAGGTTTATTGCGGTCATCATAAAAGTAAACTTGCTTTCGTTTTATTTTCGCTGATTATGGTTGTCGCCATATTGAAGATTTAGCTAACGTGAATAGAAAATCGTTAATTTTGCTCAAATTACCTATGAATTGATAGTTTGCCACCATTTCCATAACATGCTCACATAAATAAAGTCTCTCTGCTGAGTTTTCTTGTGCTTCGAGATAGTTTTACTAAATAAACAAATTGATTTATTTCATTCCAAGGTGATAATATTCACTATTTTTGAAGCGCATTAATTTTATGATTCTGCAACCCCAATATTCACGGTAAAATTGAATGCGCATAAGTCTACCAACACAATAACAACTAAAATATTACTTGGAAATGACCGCTTCTACTTACGAATGATGTATCGTCCTGAACTTTACGTGCCATCGAAGAAGCTTCTCTGTATCTTGAGCTGTCATAGTTTTTGTTGATTAAAAAAACAACAATCGAGAACAGGGAATTTTTCTACTAGGTTTTAAAACGGTTTTATTGCTACTCTTAATGCGGTTTGCGAAACTTCTCCGAGAGTGATCCTGCTCTAAAGTTTTAAGCGATTTATGTTAGGTACGATATTTCCCATACAAGTCACCCTCCAAAAGTTGCATGCAAGTTTACATATTAACATAAAATGCTTAAATCTATCAAATTTGATTTGGTAAAACGAAATATTTTGCATGAGTCGTTAATTTAGATGCGAATTTTACCTTTTGATTGCTTGGAAAAAATATTTCCATGCTTAATGCCTTGCAGTCGAAAAAGTCTAAAACCGCATATTTTGCCCTATAAATTGAGGTATAGCTCAAAATCATGACGTGCTGGAGCAAATCTGAGCCCGGATTCGGATTCAGCGTCCCAAAATCTGTCAGAGACACATAAGTTTGCTCTTGAGACAAAACAATGTTGCGCTGTGTTATTTTTAAGTTATTAACATAACATATTATGTTATAAACTTGTCTGTCATAAGCGGCAAAATAACAAATATCATAACAAAAAAATGTTCTCGGAAAACCATTTTAAAAACTTGTTTTGTTAGTTTCAATAACAACCTAATAACAGTGAAATTGGAAAATTTTTCAATTACACATTTTGGTTTTTTTTTTTTTTTGCTAGCCCAGACAGCCAATTTACACGCATAACGAAGTTTACGACCGAGTTATGCGTTCAACTAACCGTAAAAGCATCATCGCATAAAATGTTGCAAATATGCCCTTTGCGTGCAAAAGTGGAGGCGATATACGTGCACTGACAGAACAAGGATTACGCTGTATGAGCTGAAGCGATATCCTCTGCGATAAACGATGTGTACTGTAATGCGACGTGATCAATCATTTTATGCGACTTGCCTCTATTAGGGAAAAAATAGCTCTCGTCGCTCTTAGTGTCAAACTCATTACCTTCGGATTAGCAAGCCGCACCTTACACTCAACACCACACAATTCTTGTGAAACTAGCTGATTAATCGCGATGATATTCTAATTCATCTCAAAGTTTCCTAAATAATTTAATTTACCTGTCGTGTCCAAATACGAAGCAGCATATCAAACAACCCGCAGCTGAGAGTGATGTTCTGCAATTTATGTTTACCATAACCAGGTAAAAACGCTTCTGAACTTAATCGTCGGCTCCGATAAAACAACTAATGATCACTACGTTTCACTACCGGATGGTTTTTCACATAAAATATTAAAAACTTCTCCGCACTGAAACCACAGTCTAGCAACTTTTTCCTTGTTATCACATTGCAAATCATATTATGTACGCATAATAGATTCTTGCTTATGTGAGTTTGTATGTATACGTAAACAAAGTTGCTTATGCATTTGTACGAGTTAATTGATACACTATTGCAAGTAGAGCTGTCATAACAAGACGAAATCTGCAAAATCATCGCAGTGCGCGGTAAATGCGAGTTCAAATGTTGTTTTGCGAGTTTGCTTGTGTGATTATACGATTCTGTTTTGTGCATCGCTAAAAAGAATTGAAAAGTCATTTTTTGCGGTGAATTTCACACTTTGGTTGCAATTAGGGTTTACATTTATGCGATTGTGAGGTGTGTTAGTGATAATATGATGAAATTTATGCATTTTTATGCGAGTTCTGGTTGTCTGGGAGGTTTCTAGCTGCACTCTGAATAGAGTTGAAACCTCTACACTAGACCCGAAGATAGAAAAGAGTACGTAATCTTTCAGAAGTAGTTTGCCAGCCGTACGCGGAAAATGATATCCATTAAGACACTGTTGCAACTGACTCAGAAAGTTACGGTAGAAGATTGGAAAGTTTTTAATTGGTCAGTCAGTCAGGATTTGCCTATGTAGTGTTATGGTCATACGGTTTGTGTTTGTCTCCTTGTTTGATTTAGTGGTATGGTTAAATATGTTTTTCTCCTCGTTAAGTCAGTTGTCGTATGTTTGTTTTTTTTTCATCGAATCAATCGAACCCTGTATGTTAAAATATAGTCGAACCTGTGACAAATTGTTTTCTTGATTTCACTAATCGTTTTCTACTTGTGTTCATCTCTTGTGTCCTTAAATTGTCATCGGTCCAAAATCCACAGAAACATGTAACTGAACTTCTGAACATCTAAGAGATAATCAAAAATACGCCAAGTTGGTCAGTTGATTGTAATAAAATTTTAAAATAATAAAGATTTCATGTCAACTTTCATCCCGCTACAAATACTATTAAAAATATTCAAATTCGTTCAATTGTCCTATCGGTCCTACCTAGATGAACCATGTCATTTTCTCAAGCGTAGCCTAGAAAAGTCAACCTAGTCATACACAAGTAACGTTGTTCAGTTAATATAAAGCAGTCAGTTTTTGTCCAAAATGTCACGTCGAACGCATTGACGTCAGCAATGCGTTTAAGTGTTCGCACGTTAGCTTTGAATCTATCAGCACAATTAAGTGCTGCAAATCTCCTTCCCACTATTGATTCTTCGGTCGATTTTAATTGCTTTATTTAAAGAAAATATGACCAACTAACATTGTAAAAATTCGAAAAAGCGACTATGACATTAACAAATTACTATGTAATAAAAATCAACCGAGAAACGTGGGAAATAGAGCCCAAACAACATTTTGAAGTCAGATGGCTGTAAAAGGTTCCAAAACCTGTCACAAATCGTATAATACTTTTATTAGGTTTTGTAACGATCATCAAAACCTTCTCAAATCCAACCGACTTGGAACTATTGCTTGGGAATAGACTCTACTGAGCCCCGGCGGTTCCTCCTGTTTATCGAGCACGTCTTATGCATATGATCAGCCATACTCCATCTGCAGCAGCCGGTTCGTGATGAACCGTTGGAGGCGCATTAAAGTGTTAAAAAGGTGATACGTTTCACTAAAGAACACTACATTACAATAATCAAAATGAAACACCTTCACTTTAATACCGTCAACCCCTGCGAACTTGGCCAGGGCTGCGAAACTTGATTGATATTAATATGTTTTTGATATTAATTGAAAAATGATTGATATTAATATGTTACAGTGACGATTCGTTCGTTGAGAGCTCGTTAGATGGGCTGTCTCGATGGTTGAATGTTCACTGGTTGGGGCAAACCCCAAATAAAAAGCACTGTCAATGTCAAAATAGATGTCAAAACAAGTTTGACGTCTGACCGCCGTCGTTTCACAGCTCCTGTATACAGAATGTTTGCGCAAGTATGTGAGTGTTTCGTGACGTATTTCTCGTCGCTTGCGTGTGTCTAGAGCATTTTGATCAGTTGTCAGTTGCCCCAACAAACGAACACGATTCGCTAATCGGGGCGCAGTCGTGACCCAACCAGCGAATCCGGACTGTATTGATAATAATTGGAAAGCAAAATTTGTTAAAATATCAAAATCGTAACTAAGAAAATTATGATACTTATTATATAAAATTATTCACTTTGTCTCAAAAACTCACCAATGTTACTCATGTACAATACTTTAAATGATCGAAAATACTATATTCAATTTTTAATTCACTCTAAGAGAATTTAAAAAAAAAATCCAGAAATTTCTCCGAGAGTTTTTTTACAAAATCATTCACAGATTTTCTAAGACTCCTCTAAAAACTCATCCAGAATTATGAACAGAATCACCTCAAGGATCTCTTCAGAATTTCCCGTGAATATTTGTCTCGAATTTCATCTTAAGATTTCTTTACCAATTTTCCCTTCCATATGTAATTTATTTTTCGAATATCATAATAACTCAGCTCATGTTTATTGTTCCGTAATAAATTTTCGATTGTTGCCAGTTGCAGAGCTGAATTAGTAGCGTCCATTACCAGGAGTCTCAGGAATGAGGCATTTGGTATGGGGGAAAGTGGCGGGCATTAAAAAAAAAAAAAGATTTTTCAGAAAACTCTTTGAGAATTTTATCAGGAGTTTTTTCCGAAGAAATCTCCAGGAGTTTTTCAAAAAATGTTGCCAAGAATTCTAATAAATGCTCAGAAGAATTAGTTTCAGAAGATTGCGCCAGGAGTTCTTTTGAAGACTTCTCCAGGGTATCGAAGGGTTCTTCCAGAACTTCCAAGTGTTTTTCCGAATATTATTTATGGAATTTTCAGAGAATTCGTTCAGAAATTTCCGTCCTAACTGAATACAAAAATGGAACAAAACAAAAGGACAGGTCATTATTATCGAATTGTTGCTTTCATTTTAAAACTGGTTACTGTTGTGCTATTGTTGATAAGTTGATCACTAGTACAACAATAACAAAACGTGTTATTGAAATGTAATTGAGTGAATGTATATCAATAGCTCGATTATAACAAAATGAGATTGTCCAACAAAATGTCTTATGGAAAAGCTATACCTTGATAATTAAATAATAACAAAAAAGATATATAAACAGGTTATGTGATTTCGTAGTTATTAATTTGATATTCTCCTCTGCTCGGGTCGGAATACCATTCGCATCCAGAGCCTTGTTTAACATAAGTGACTTCACTATTGCGATTAACTCGAGAGCCGTGTTGGCTGTCTGCTAGAGATTTTCGAAGCACGCCCGCTCACGCGCCTCAATCTGTTGGTCTAGCGCTAGTTTAGCCGCCCTGTAGGCCTCACTTCGCTTCATTCTGCCTTCATCGGTACGAGCTCTTTGCATCCTCGAGGAGGATCCTCCTAGCTCTTGGGCAGGAAGCGTGGAGTTCTGCGATTTCTGGACATCACGAGTATACCTGTTGGCGACCATTCCTGGTTCGTGGTGTGATAAAAATAATGGAACAACAAAAATATTTGAGTGAGATAAAATTGGTTGGATTAGACATTGGAAAGCTGTAGGGTTAGTGCCTATCTTGTTCCTAATTAACGTCTTTCCTGGATTTGAAATAGTATCCACCAGCTGCAGATTGCCATTATTTTAAGCGAAGACAATCAGGTAGCGAACGAAGCGAGAATGCATGTAACGTGTGGCAATTTATTAAACCCAGCCACCTGCCAGGCTACTCGCTGAGGTGCACGCTTCGTGAGCAAGAACTTGATGCCACTTCGGTGGTAGCTGGGAAAACGTGTTCAGATCAGCGCTTCCACTCAAAATGAATGATTTCAATATGACAGCATGAAACATATGGTTTGGAATATCGCGTATTTCATACAGAATTGATGCACCACAGAAATTTCGTCACTACGAAACGCAACAAGATTACTTTTTATAGTAGCAACGTGTCAGTGGGTCTGCTCCAGAGGCACGTTCTTCTTCATTTGGAAAATTCGTGCCATAAATATTAAAAACTCAAGCTTCTTGCATACATTTTAGCCACCCATAAATGTTCAGACTTTATTTTTGACCCAAAACAGAGACAAATCTGAAACCAACCTAGCATGCAATCAACAATATCCTACTGGACGTGACGCAGTCTCCAGTAGTGTGCGATGGCGACAATGTTGCCCATCAGAGTCTGCCGTCAACTTGCGGACAGCATACCTGAATGTGTGCTACAAACTTGACGAACATATGTTGGCTTCTGCTGCTACTACAGCTACGGCTGCCGTTGCAGAATGTGATGAATTGAATGAGCAAACATCAATTCAACAGCAAAGTTTGACTATCAAGCCAACGCCATCGCGCGCTGTTGACGAAAGCGCTGAAGATCGAAAACTTGCTCCATGGTGAGAGTGGAGTTTTTCAGCGAGGCATCGTTCTCTGGAGGAGGACCGACGTTCGAAATTTAATAAACGATGGTGGGTGAGCTGAAGCCGTTCTACAATGTGTGTTTGTGCGAGTTTCTCGATATTAATTTTGGAATGCAATCGGAAGAACTTTAGGAGATAGACGTAATAATTGAGATAGGTAGGCAACGATTTATTTTTCAGATAATATTTTAGAAATAGCTGCAACTATTTATGACATGTACGAAATATTGTCAAGTGCAAATCTCCACTCGATTTTTATCTATCCCTCATGGTTTGCTTCTCTTAACAGTTCAAATCTCATTCGGATGTTGTTCCTTCTCCTTCGGATCTTTGTTGTTTACTTGTATATACATTAGACTGGGTCAACAAAGTCGATTTTTTTGGAACAAAGTTTTTCGATTGCTTTTAGCGTTTAATTAACTGTGCAAAATGTGGGAGCGATTGGTTGTTTCCCCGTATTCCGCATTGGGATTGAAATTTGTATGAAATTTACTATGGAAAAACGCGCTTTTTTCACATAAATTGAAATATTTTGTCTAAAACGATCTAACTAATGAAGTTAAAGAATAGCCTAGGATTGCCGAAAAACTTAGCCAAAGACCGCAAAGTGATCCGACACTTGGGAAAAAAGTTATAACATACAGATTGCCCTGTGGTGCTTAACATTTAACATGTAAAGGAATAAAATCAATAATAAAACCTCAATTCTTGACCTAAGTTACCAAGCGAATAACTTTTTTCACAAGCGTCGGATCACGTTGCGGTCTTCGGCAAAGGTTTTCGGCATATCCTAGGCTATATCTTAACGTCATTTGTTACATGGTATTGGACAAAAGAATTACACTTATGAGTAAAATGCAAAAAAGTACGTTCTCCCATACTAACTTCCATATTAATTTCAATCGCAATGCGAAATACGGGGACGCAACAACGTTGTCACGTCATGCTACTCATTTCCATCTATATATATAAAAATGCAGTGGCATACGTGGGACCGCGCATAACTTGCGAACGGATGGTCCGATTTGGGTCGTCTAAGTTTTGTTTCGTTAGTTTTCACCCAAGGAAGGTTTATGAGGCCAAAAACATTGGAAAATTGAGAGTTTTGAAAATCGGGTTTTCATTCATTTTGAACGGGGACTTGGTCTTGGATAGAAACTTGAAATGTCAAAAAACGCAGTAGGCAAGACAAAGTTTGCCGGGTACAGCTAGTTTTTACATAATTTTCCAATTAAAATTGTTCAGCAGATCATACTTATGTATTAGAAATTTTACAAGGAATCCGAATATGTAAAATATTTGAGGGTTTACGGTCAAATCTGACAGAAAAGGCGTCAAAACGTTGTAACGTTACGATAAAATGTGTCAATTCCTTTTCCTTTTTTGTGGATTCCCTATGATATATTTTTTGGGATCTCTTTATCCATGCCATTCGGAATTCCTTGTAGAATTTTATTGAGGAATCTTTCTAAAATCCATTTGAAAACTTCATTGACTTTTTTTTATGAATCCATTATATTCTAGAAAATTTCTTCGAGAATTCCTGCAGACCTTTCCTTCGGAATACCTTCGGCAATTTCTATCTAACTTCCTTCGACTATTTCTTTTGAAATTGCATCAGAAATTACTCAGGCAAAATTTGTTCGGTAATTCCATTTGAAATTCCCGCGGTGAATTTTTTAAAGATTTACTACGGAAAACTCATATAACTCATATGCAATGGAACTAGCGTAAAAATTATCAACAAAAAAAAAGTAGGAATCCTTAAAAAACCTTCCAGCTCAATATACAAGGAATTACAACCGAAATTCTAAAACAAAATGACGAAGGAATTTCAAAGGAAGTTCCGAAAATATATCTCAATATATATCCGGAGAAATCCCTAATGAACGAGCATTAGCATAGGTTAAGTAATTCACAAGGCAAATATCCAAAAAAAATCTCAGGACCAACAAAACACACTGGAACCTCTTTTTATGCCAATGACTGGAACTGAATAAATTAAAATAGACATTAAATGAGGGAATTTTGTGCATAAATTAAGTTAGGGCTTTGATGCAGGAATTTAGTTCGCGAGAACAGGTCTTACTCCAGGGCATTTGAGGTGGGCGTCAGTGGGTTTCCAGAAAGTTCCCAGAGAGCCCAATAAGAGGAGGTTCCAAGGGGTTGTTTCATGGGATTTGTGGAGCCTTTTATGGACGTTACAAGGAGTTTCTTTAGCTTCAGAGTCATTGCAGAGATTTTCAGGGGATTTCAGGTACATTTTAAGGGCGTTCTTAGAGATGTTATCTGCGTTTTCAGGTTTCCAGGTTGTGCGTTCCAGGGGGTTTTTGGAGCCTATTAAAGGCGTTCTAAGCAATTTTAGAGTCTTTTCAAATTGCTTATACAGGTCGGACTCTATTATCCGGAGTCGGGTTCTGATGCTTCTCAAACATATATCTCAGGAACGGAATGCTCTATAAAGCTGAAATTTTGACAGTTTTTTAAACCAACTTTGGTTAGTAATCAGTCAAAGTTTCAGCTTCATAGAGCATTCCGTTTGTGAGCTATTATTTTGGGATGGGCCAAAACCCGACTCCGGATAATCGAGTCCGACCTGTAATGATTTCAAGGGCGTTTCAATGGGATTACGGAGGTTTCAGGGTCATTTCGAGGTATTTCGGATCGTGGACGTATCAGGGACTTCAAGAACACCATTAAATCAAAGAGCGTTTCAAAACTTATCGTGATGGGGTCTCTGAAAATCCTATGAAACTACCTGTAGAATATGCTTGACTATAGACTGTAGAATATTTTTGGGATGTGGTATTTACTATGACAATCAATAACTCACGATGATGATTGTTACTTCATTGATTTTATTTCAGAATTCAAACTTACAGCTAACTTAGTTCTAACACTTCTTCTTTTTTTCTTATTCAATATTATTATGTTAATTGGAGGTGCCTGGAGTTGTCCATCGATTGGGTTAAACCAATCAGGGTTCAATAAAGGATTTAAAAGAAAGATAAAGATAGTTACGTTGTAAATCCAACAGAGTCTGAGCATGTGTGAGTAAAGCACCAATGCTTGAGTGTGGTGCACTTGAACTCAGTCCAGTAATTTGATGCGTGCACATAAGCTATAGCCTGAGTTCAAGTACCTTGTATGGGACCAATGTGTCATGGTAAAGCGGGAATCGGATTACGGTCGGTTACGACATACCATGTGAGAAGTTGTAATTTTGTATTTGAGGTGACGACGACGTGGGTCGTCGTTCTGGGTTATTTGAGAATCGTAAGTAATAATTAATATCGGAGTGCTGATTGACATTTGTGTAACTAAGTGGTCAACAGATAATTTCATGAAGTCAGTTGTGAGAACTTATGGTTCGAAATGCTGGCATCTGTGTTTTGTAAAAAGTGTTTCCATATGGGTTTACGAACTGTGGGAAAGTTTGACTCTTGAAACATGTTGTAAAGAATTGGATATTATATGATACTGTGTATACTGTTGCTATGCTGGATGCTACATACCAGAAATGCCTTCAAAATCTCCCTAAAACTCACACGGGCCCCATTTAATGCACCTGAGATTCTCAGAAACCCCCGAGAATGCCTCCGTAACGCTTCTGAATCCCGCCGAAAATGCTCTGAAACTTCCTTAAGGCAAGACGCCACGCTGTTTGAATCGATCGCCATTGCTCTGTTGTTATTAATGGCTAGTTTCCACTTGGTACGTACTGTGCAAAAAGATAGGACAAGTAATGGTCAAGTAATGATTCCACTTCAAAATTACTTGTGCCGTTCGCAGATGGCAAGTAAGGAAAAAAGTGTAACACTCGTAACGCCTCCCGTGCAAATCAAATGGAACTGTCACTTTTCCTTGCGGAAAAATTTTCCGCGCTATTATTCCGTAAGGAAAAGTAACGTTTCTCCCCATACTGGATCAGTTGTCAAAATTACTTGCGGAAAAAGGTGGAATTTTACTTGAGCGCTCTACTTGGCAACACGAAACTTAGCTTAAGATGCAAATCTCAACTTCTACTTCTGTTTATTTACTTTAACCCTTCAGCGCGCGCGCTGTTGTAAAAAGTACAACACTGCCAAAAAAAACTCGCTTTTCGTATACAGCGCGAACGCGGTGCAGTTTTGGTAGCTTGATGGCGCGCGTCCTGGAAGATTAAATTTAATCGTTCATTTGCTCACTTTCGGTGCACAATCGACTGAACCTTCAGCTACGTCAGTACAGTGGAAATTAGTATTTGCATCTTCAAAATCGCATTAGGAAGAAAAATTATCAAAAATTACACGTCGTCTCATGCGGCCTTAAATGCCTCCAAATTCCCTTAAAACCCCCTCGGACCTCATATAACGTACCTTAGTCCCTCCGAAACCTCCGAAAATTCCGCGGCCGCCAAAGATTATGGAATCGTGGACATTTTGCTGCGATTCAGGCAGGGAAAAGTCGCTGTATGATCTGACATCTAGGAAATGTTTCTCCGAATCCTCCTCCGTGTTGAAAAAAAGCAGTTGCAGTGTATTTTTTGTGGCGGAGCTGTCCAAAGGTAGAAGTGCAGGTATACGTGATCAACGTAGCGTTGTTCGGTGCCATCAGCTCGCCATGTACAGCGTACAGTGCAGCTCGTGAAGAATTTGAATGCTGTGGACTACAGTGAGCAGTATCTCAGAGCAGTAGAGGCAGTAACCATGTAAGTAGGCCTATAGCCTTTGTAAGGAAAAATAGAGCATGCGACTTACCTAGTCTTATCCTTGGGGTACCTAGCCTGATGAGAGTGAGATTGGGGATCTATGATGGCCCACACTGTCGTCGGTTGCTGGGTTGGATTCGTCGGCACTTCACGCACTCACGCACTACGCTCTCTTCACGAACGTTCACTACGCTCAGGGGTACTTCCGGTACGGATATGGTTTTCCCATTCTGTTCTTGGAACGCACTAATTTTGGGCGCTGCAGTGGATACGGGTTCCCAGGCACAGCTATTCGACGGAGGAGGTCTTCGGCACTCGCTCATTCGTTCCCCAAGAATAATTTAATCTCAAATTTCTCACCACCTCGGACACGATTTTTGCGGTCACGACTTTAAGGCGAACTCTTGGCTAACTCAAAACTAAGTCTGGTCAATTAATAGCCTTCTTTTCAAACTTTCCTCGAAAATTTGCACCCACGCTGGTAGTTTACTAATCTCCACTAATGGTCTTCCTCACGGTTTCTCACTTCTGTATCGTACAACAGCTGAAGGCAAAAGAGGCCCTCGCTCCGGAGTCGAGCCCGGATGCTGCCTTTTCCACTCGTCTAAATATATATGCCGTCCTTCGTTTTCTCGGCTAATTTGCCCCGATCAGCTTGACCATTATTGCAGTCAGAGCGGGCGTCTGAAACTTCCTTAAATGCCTTTAATATCCAACTAAGACCCTATGTAACGCACCTGAGACCTCAAACCCCCCGAAAACGCCTCTGAAACCAGCCCAGAACTCTCTGAGGCTTCCTTTAATACCTCCGAAACCCCAAGCATCTGTAACGCCTCTAAAACCAGTCTAAAATACTCTGAAGCTCTCTGCAACGTTTCGAAAACCCCAGAAACTCCTTGAAATCACCTGGTACCCTCCTGAAATGCCCCTGCAACCTCCCTTTGCGGTGCCCTATAAAACCCCTGGATGTCGTTCCAAAATTTACCCTATACATTTTCTTATATACAATATTGGTTCTGAGTAGCTCCTCTTTTTTTTTTAAGCAGGGCATAGAAAAAGGTGCATAAATTAAACGTGCCTAGAAATGACATGCATAAAAAGAGGTTTTGGTGTATAAAAAAATGGAACCTGAGTCAACTATCCCTGTATCTAAGTGTTGGATAATGCTTCAGATTGACACCTGGGCTAAGTGGCAGCACAAATAATACTGGAATGGAATAGTTTGGAGTCATGTCGTCAAGCAAAATTGTATTGTACTGAGCCGTCTCCAGAAATTGCGAAGTAGGGTAGCGAGCCACTTGGGCTTTTGGGTACTTTTCGCTACAACTCAGTAAATTCCAAACCAATTGACTTGAAATTTTGTTGACAGCTAGATACTATACGTATCTGACAACGTTCCAAAAATTGTGTCAATTGGTTCAAAATTGGCTGAGTTTTAGCAAAAAAGTGCCAAAAACAGGAGCCCTACTGAAATGGTTCCACTTCTCTACCTAACAAATCTGCAGCTCGCTGGTCAGAGAATTGACTGACCACTAAGTCGACTAAGTTATCAAATGACGAATATTCAGCATTGTTCTTGACCTACTGTGCCAAAAGCTACAGGCTTTGTGGATAAACTTCAGAGAATTCAAATATACCGGACCCCTACTCACGTTTATGGGAGCACCAACCTTAAAAATTCGTAAACATTGGTGCTCGATTTGCAAAAGCAAAACCAGGTTAATCAAGGGTGGCTTGGTTCGATGCTTGGTGCCTCTAAAGTTTGTATACAAAATTTCATTGGGATTTCTTGATGATTCACCTTAATGCGTTGTTTGAACCCATTGTGGTAAGCTTGTAAGTTAGTGAAGATTTAATTTCCCTACCTGTCCTTTTTTTCATTCCATCCCAAATTCCTTTCCCTCTCCCTCGAGTGGATGATCATTAGGCTCGTGTTCATGGCGATGGCATGAATCTCTCAAATCGAGAAGAACGTGATACCTGAAGAAAAAAGATATACTATTACTCGTGCAGCAGAATAAAAAATTCAGCAAAGTTTGCTGATTTTCAGAAGAAAAAAAGTGAAGCTTATAGGAAGCACTTTAGATTATGTGACAACTTCAAACTAAAACGAGCCAAACTGTCTGCAGCATGAACATTCAAGATAGTGATTTTATTCTACTCTAATCCAATTGAATAAAGATATCTTTTGAACAAAAGTAACAAAACTACTTCAATTAAATTTTCCAGGCATTTTTCCCCAGACGCGAAACTCCAGTCTCAAATCGTTCGAAAAAGCAATCCCGTATTATCGAATTGCTAATTCACTTTCTTGGGTAAATGTTTACCGTGAAAACAGACGCAACTTCGCCAACGAGGCGCAGGCTTCATTACGATTGTAGCTACATACATCTACCTCGGTCCATAACATCAAAAGCTTGCTCGCACTTAGCGTCGATTCCTTTCTCTTGCCGTACCAAACCCCAAGCATTCGCAAGCACACAAATCATCTCTGCCTGCTGTCCCAGTCACAACAGCAGCATCGGAGAACCAGCGCGTCTAGTCAACGCCCGCCACCACCGACCGGTCTACGGAACAACTGAAACGCTTCACACACAATTAGAATATATCCTCCTTCCGACATCGGAGTCGGAGTCCTACTCCCACTTTATATCAACCCTGCTAAATGGCTCTGCTGCATGCTTGCTTTTGCCGTTGTTTATCGTCTTGATTTTTTCCCGGAGGTTCCGATCCAAAGAGGAAAGCAGGGGGAAACGCGCCTGTTGAGGAGAGGTCTGAATCTTATACCGACTTTTCGAACCCTCTAAGCAGAATACCCTCTTCGAATGAGTGTAATCAGTTACGTACCTTTTGATTCTGCCCTATGTTGCTTATCCTTTGACAGACGCATATTTTGCCCTCAAAATTGTGACGTGCTGGAGCAAATCTGAGCCCGGATTCGGATTCAGCGGCCCAAAATCTCTCAGAGACACATAAGTTTGCTCTTGAGACAGATCAAAAGTTAGTTTTTGTTACGCTGTGTAAGCAACATAGGGCGGAATTAAAAGGTACGAAACTGATTACACTCATTCGAAGAGGTCTGAATGTTTTGTTTCCATTTTTATAAAATACAAAATAATTAGGATCGACTGTAGAATCAACTGTTTTCGGGTGGCTTCTCAGTCTAGCGCTTAATCTGGATAAGAACTTTATGTTCAATTCTGACGTTTAGGACATGGGTTAAGGTTATAGATCACCAATCCGGAGATGGCGGGTTCGATTCCCGTTCCAGTCGGGAAAATTTTATCGACTGCTTGGGCGTAGAGTCTCATCGCACTTGCCTCACAATATAAATCACAATTGAAAGCCCTTCAATTAATAACTTGGAAGTGCTCTAAGAACACTAAATTAAAGCGAGGCAGGCCAAGTTCCAGTGGGGACGTAGAGCCATAAAGAAGAAGAAAAGACTCTTCCTCAGGGGATAAAAATTTGCACCGTCCCTCGTTTAATGAACTATACAAAACATGAACAATATATAGAGAGATAACAAATTGGTGAATTATAGAAAAACATCATTCATAAAAGTAAAAAAAAACACCTAATGTATGACATTTCTGTCCTTATGAAAAATGTAGGGAAGAATTATCATTAGTCAAAATTCGTAGATATAATTAAAAAAAAAAACGAAAATTTCGAAAAGTAGATAAATATTCTTTAAATCTTATGAGTACCATAAGTTGGAGCATTATATGAGTGATTACTTCTTTATTCGATTCTTTGTTCTTCAGCTGTCGAAGGTCGAGCAGGTGCTGGTGTATCTTCTCGTGAGCTTATGCTGTATCAGTCTTACTCACTTGGTAGACACTGCACCGTTTTTCAGGCACGTAATGGGCAAAGTAATATACTTCTGTTCAGATAGCTAGGCTGCTATTAAAGCACATGCTTCGGCCAACTCTAGGTCGTAGGTAGTTATCGCTTGTCGAACTCAAATCGAGGAGCTGAATTCAGCAAACGCTGTTCACCTTGTATGGATACCTGGCCATTCTTTCATCATCGCTGGAAATGAATTGGCTGATAAGTTAGCTCGGACTGGAGCATCACATGACTTCATTGGCCCTCAGCCAGCTATTCCAGTATCCAAGTGTTGGGTAAAGCTTCAGGTTGACACCTGGGCTGCCACTCAGCACAAACAATACTGGAATAGTTTGGAGTCATATCGTCAAACCAAATTGTATTGTACTGAGCCATCTTCAAGGGCGGCGAAGTATCGTACAAATCTGTCAAAGCAGAATTGCAGCATTCTGGTCAAAGCGTTGACAGGCCACTGCCGATTCAGCTAACACATGGCAAATATTCAGCAAGTTGATTCATTTGCATGCGACAGCTGTGAATCCGATTATGGAACTTCGTATCATTTGATATGTAACTGTCCAGTTTTTGCGCAACTGCGTTTCCGAGTATTTGGTTAACACTTATTAAGTGAAACTGACTTTAGAAACCTCAATCTTCAGGATATCTTGTTGTTCTTAACCCGCTGTGGTAAAGAGCTATAGGGTCTCTTTCGTTTTATGCGTTATTACAGTGCCCTTTTCAGGGCGCTGTTTGAACCCTTTGTGGTACGCTTATGCGTTAGTACCCTCTTCCAGGGTACTTTTCCTATTTCCCTACCTGTCCTTATCCCCATCCTATGAGTGATTACTTCTTTATTCGATTCTTTGTTCTTCAGCTGTTCATCTCAATGTCGCATTCTACCCCATATTTCCCCAACAGCCACCATCACTCTATCGCCCGCTTCCGTCAATCATAAAAAAGAATTGAGCCGTTCGATCCACAAGCACGCACTACGACGGTAGCACTCTCTGGAAGCTTAGCTCAACGCACAGCAGAGCGAGCGGCCGCCGCCGCAATATTGAGTCAATAAAGTTTTATTTTTCTCGGCCGTGTTGTTGGTATTCAAGGCTTCCATCCAGCTTCAATTAGGAACAGCAGCAGTTAGCCAACATCAGCGCTAGCAATTCGAGAGGAACACCGCCGACGCCTTCGTCTGCCTTACGGAATGGGATGTTTGTTTGGTTGATGTGGCTTAATCTGCCGGCACGACTCAAATCGGCAGGCAGGCAGGGTGGAAATTGCTGCGTGGGATCTTCCTAGAGGTGGTTCGGCCAATTGTGTGCTTATGAAATGAGGCTTGCCAATTGATGGGAAGTAGTTTGGGTTTCTTTCGGTTCGGTTCGGGGATTAAAGGCAACTGCCGCGGTAATGGCGTGGCGATGATTGAAGGTATTATGCGGAATGTCCAAAGTGACCTTCCTGTATCGGTAGTTGGGATGGCACGATAAATACTGGGTGACACGTAATACGGATTCAATTGAGGTCATTAGCCTCTTCCTAGCAACTCATATCACTTCATCCTCGTGGCACCAACCAGGCAGTGAGCAACTTTAGGGAAGATCGGGTAACCTATAAGTCTGCGGTTCTGTTCTTCCGGTTAGAAGAGGCTGATCAACGTCAGAGTACCATGGAAGGACTACAAGCTCAGTACAACAGGAAAGTTAGGGGGCTGGTGTCCAGCCCAACGAGCCGCAACCGAAAGTCTGCAACAGAGTAATTCGAACCTTTCATCGGAAACGACCCCAGCGATAGAAGAGAAAAAGCGATTGAAAGCTTGGTACGAGGAACTGATGATCAGTCAACTTAATTGGAAGCGTCTGTAGTCTGCTTACTCGCCAATATACTGAAGGGCCGCGCATTAAAATTCTTCAAAATTGGTCGTCATGCCATTTTTTTTCAACTCAACGCACTAGCTTTCACCTTACTTACCTTACCGATCAGGCTAAGGCCGGGGTAGCCTCTGCTGTACATAGTAGCCGTCTCCATTCCACTCGGTACGCAACACCTTCCATTCGAAAACTCCAAGGGTGCGTTGGTCCTCTGCACGTAGGGTCCATGTTTCGTGCCCATAGAGGACGACCGGTCTAATCAGCGTTTTGTAGATGGTTAATTTCGTGTTACGGCGAACTTTATTCGATCATAGAGTTCTGCGGAGTCCAAAGTAAGCACGATTTCCTGCCACTGTCGGCAGTCACCAGTGAGCCCAAGTACACGAATTCTTCAACCGCCTCGATTTCATCACCGTCGATATAAATTCGGAGTGGCGGGCGCGGTGATTCCTCCCTGGAGCCCTTTGCCATCATGTACTTTGTCTTCGACACATTAATGACTAATCCGATTCGCCTGGCTCACTCTTTAGTCGGATGTACGTTTCCGCCATCGTCTCAAATTTGCGAGCTATAATATCAATATCATCAGCGAAACCAAGCAGCTGAACGGACTTCGTGAAAATCGTCCCACTCGTGTTTATCCCCGCTCTTCTTATTACACCCTCCAAAGCAATGTTGAACAGCAAGCACGAAAGACCATCACCTTGCCGTAACCCTCTGCGAGATTCGAAGGGACTCAAGAGTGTCCCTGATACTCGAACTACGCACATCACTCGCGCGGTAGTGATCGCGCGGTAGTTACCGCAATCCAACTTGTCGCCCATTTTGTTGATGGGACACACGATACCTTCCATCCATTCCTCCGGTAATAGTTCCTCCTCCCAAATCTTGGTAATGACTAATGACCCAGTCAGTGTAGTGCTCTCACCAGTGCTTCTCCACCGTATTTGAGAAGCTCGCGTGGTAGTTGATCTACTCCAGTGGCTTTGTTGTTTTTCAACCGGCCAACGTCCTCCTCAATCTCTTGAAGGTCAGGGGCCGGAAGTCTTTCGTCCTGTGCACATACTCCTAGATCTATTACCACGCCACCTTCGGTACTTGCAACGTCGCCATTGAGGTGCTCATCGTAATGCTGCCGCCACCTTTCGATCACCTCACGCTCGCTCGTGAGAATATTCCCGTGATTATCTCGGTACATGCCGGCTTGTGGCACAAAGCCTCTGCGCAAGCGGTTCAGCTTCTCGTAGAGCTTTCGTGTGTCCTTAGCGCGGTACAGCTCTTCCATCGCTTCGCGATCTCGTTCTTCCTGCTGGCGCTTCTTCATCCGGAAGACTGAGTTCTGCCTGTTCCGCGCCTGTTTGTAACGTGCCTCATTCGCTCTCGTACGGTGTTGCAGCATTCTCGCCCATGCTGCATTCTTCTCGGTTTTTGACTGTTCACATTCGCCGTCGTATCAGTCATTTCTGTGATTCGGAGTCGCAATGCCTGGTGCTGTAGCCGAGGTACTACCTATGGCGGATCGGATGTCTCTCCAGCCATCTTCAAGTGTAGCTGCGCCAAGCTGCTCTTCCGTTGGTAGGGGCACTGCTAACTGCTTCGCGTAGTCTTGAGCCACTGCCTCCCTTCCTACCTGTGCACTCATGTCGCCGACAACGATTTTCACGTCAGGCGGCGAGCAAGCATTTAATGTTTGTTCTAACTGCGCGTAGAATGCTTCTTTTTTGTCATCAGGTCTCCCTTCGTATGGACAGTGGACGTTGATGATGCTGTAGTTTAAGAAACGGCCCTTAACTCTCAACATGCACATCCTTGCGTTGACTCCCTATGTCACACTTTTTGTATGGGACCACAATATTTTTTGTAAGAGTCGTCACGCTCTGAACCCCCCTCCCCCTCCGCAAAAGCGTGACGTTATTTGTGTACGGCCCCTTTCCAACGTGATACAATAGATAGGTAGAAGATTTCTCCAGTTTTTCATGATATTCCAAGAATATTTTATTAAAGAAGTTCAGTGCAAAAAACCATCCAAATAATGTTTTTTGAAGGCTATATCGATGCCATTCCCATGAGCACATACCAGTATAGGCGCGCTGGAATTTTGGAACTTTGAGTAACCAGCTATGGTTTAATCATGACAGTACTACACTTCTTTTACATTATCGACATAAGAACCTATCGTAACACTAAAATTCATGTCTTATCCAGTTTTCGCGTTCGGGACACACTCGTATGTAAACACGTGTAAACAGCTCTCGATAATTTCGCTGATAACAGCCGAAGTTTTTGCTTAAACCGCTAACAACAACGGTTTTACGGAAATATTAACTTCATTACGCTTGTGAGAAGTGAAGTCATTATCAAATTCGTCGGTTTAGTACCCAAAATCAATAAACTATTAGTGCCAATATCACTCGGTATCACGCTCGACTAAACAGCCATCCATTGTGTTATATACACACCCGTGGTAGTGTGTGGTGATAAACAACCCGAGTTAACTGTGGTAACCAAAGTGGTGCTGAATCTGTTATAGTGCGTTCAAACAAAATCGGATTGAAGTGTGAGATGGGGTAGTAAGCTACGGCCTATGGCCGGTAGCTCGAGTATGCCTCCGGGGGGCACATTTGGGCAGCAAGGCCGCAGTACTCTGCTCCAATGGATGCTAGGACCTGATGATTTAGGTCACTCTATGGTGTTGATACTGCGACGCAGATCCAAAAACGATGAATCATCACACAACAGAAACGTTCCTCTACCAGATCCCTTCATTGTTGGATCATCAATCCAACAAATCATCGGTTTAAATGCAGCCAGAGCAATGAATGCCACTCGAGAAGGACGCGGTTCTCGCTATCTCCTGCGGACCATCTCGAAGAGTATTGCCGAAAAACTCACGCAGATCACCGAACTGTCTGATGGTACTCGAGTTGAAATTGTCATGCATCCCACCATGAACATTGTGCAGTCTACGAACCTGACTCCATTGACGTCGAAGAAACACGGCCTGATTCGCATCGAAGTCCGCAAATATTACAGTTCACCGGTGATTTGTTATAATTGCGGGTTCTACGGTCATTCACGGAAATTCTGCAAACAAAACGGAATTTGTCTACACTGCTCTACAACGCACCACGTCCCCGAAGGAGAAAAATGTCACAATGAGCCAAAGTGTCTACACTGTGAAGGAAGCCATCCAGTATCATCGCGTGACTGTCCCAGATATAAGGAAGAAGACAAAATACAGCGGTTGAAAGTAGATCTTGGTATCTCTATCGCAGAGGCAAGACGCATCTATGGTGAATCATCCCGAAAAGACACATTCAGACAAGTGGTTCAGAACGAAGTCCAACAGGAATTGGCTAAGAAAGACCAGATCATAGCATCTCTGCAGAAACAAGTCGTCAATCTAGCCAAAGAAATAGAATTGCTGAAAAGGTCACAAACATCCATGACTCCAGCCACACCAATCATACAGCCTTCCGCATCAAAACCCAAGCCGACCACGAAAACCGTAGCTACAACCTCGTCACAACCCACACCGAACCTATTCAACCGTCTATCTCGCAAGGACAATACTACATCGTCACCATCGGGCAAGCGAACCGGCGGACGAAGCAGTGTTAGATCGGACTACGATGTTATAACGCGAAGCAGAAGTGCAAAACGACAGCTAGAAGTGTCTCCCACTGATGTAGGCAAAGGTGTGGGTAAAAAAAGTCTCGTGCCCCGCGGAACGACAAGCACTTCTATAGAAGTAGACGCAGGGCCGGATCTAAGGGGGGCCGGGGGGGGGGGGCAGGGCCCGGGCCCCCACATTTTTGGGGCCCCCACAAAAACCTTTTTCTTGCTAAACATTAACTAAAACATAGAAAAGCTTATTTGCTCATGGCATTTGTACCTCCGAGGGGCCTCCACATCCGCTCTGGCCCCGGGCCCCCACAATCCTTAATCCGGGCCTGAGTAGACGAATGATGGATCAGCAACTGCACAAGAAGTACTCGAAAGCCATCGATACCATTGACCCCACTATGACCATGGACGACAACGGAAAATCACACTATAACCTACTTATTTGAACAATGCTCTACCCACCCGGATTACGATTCAGAACAACGAATATTTGCAACGCTAGCTAACAGTAAAACATATCGGAAACGGTTTGAAGGCGACGAAAGTGTAGTACTCCCTTCACTTCCGGAAGAGGAAGCGCGACTAGACGGTGCGGATATCCAGGACGCCTTTCTTCCACCTGTAGATCACCAAACCTCTAGTCCGGCCGTAAAAGATACGACACTCCTGTCACTACCAGAATTAGCGAAAACTGACTGCAATTTCTACGATGCTTTTCGAAACCTCTTCGAACAGCCATCCACGAGCAGGAACTACGTCTTCAGAAACTCTGATTCGCCAAGTGCGAGGCTTTCCACGTCGACCCTGACCAGGGATGTTCCGGATCAGTCCGACGAGCCTCTGGCGGCAGTCGGCGTGGACCAACCAACTCACTGGGCAAGTATCAACTCTCCATTATTTCCTAGTGATCAGTCATATCCCATCGGTTATCCCAACATTCCAGCGTCATCGAATGATGAAACGCATCGCAATCGAACAACCTCAAGCATCGACGGAGACAGCAACACAGGCAGGAACAACGAGGAAACCTGCTACTCTTCCAATGGAACATTCGCGGATTTTGGAGCAATTACAACGATACAACAATCACCTAGTGCACGAAACGCCACCAATAGCCTTGGGGCTGCAAGAAATGATGACGAAGGACACCAACAAGGCCCTTCGAGGACAATACAATTGGATTTTTTTTTCCGACAGGCACTACTCGCAAGGCGCCGGCGCTGCCGGCCTGGGAATTTTGTCTGAGCTACCCCACAAGTTCATAACAATACATTCCGCAATTCTTGTTTGCATTGCACGCCTGTATAGCCCATACAACATCACAGTAGTATCCATATACGTTCCACCGAATAGCCTGGACTCTCACATAATAGACACCCTAAACACCATTTAATCGACCACAGAACCACCCTATATAATAGGAGGGGATTTCAACGCCGCCCACGAAGCCTGGGGGAGTCCAAAATCATCAAAAAGAGGTCAACAGTTACTAAGTTGGTTCGTTGAAAATGACCTTTTAGTTCTGAACAATGGAGAACCGACCTTCATAAGCTCTCGTCATGGAAGCACTTCCTGCATCGACCTGACGGTCGCCTCCAATAGTCTTGCTAGTCGACTATATTGGTCTATCGTAAATGACACAAACGGTAGTGATCATTTTCCGATCCAAGTCTACACACAAGGAAGACCCACAGAAATACGACAACGAAAAAGATGGTTGTATAAAAACGCTGACTGGACCCTTTTCGAAAATAATATATTAGAATTCGTACAACCAGGTTCAGATATTTCCGAGAGAGGAACCAGCCAAGGGCTGAAAGTCTCTCAAATAAAGATAAATCAATCAATCAATTCAGATATTTCGATTGACCAGCTTAGTGACATTAACGTAAAATCGGCCGGAACGTCAATCCCAATGACATCTGGCAAGCTATGTGGAAGGGCTGAAATCTGGTGGACTGACGAAGTTAAAGCAGCGATTAAAGCATGTCGAAAGTCCCTGCGAAAGTTGAAACGTTCCTCCACTATCGATCCCGAGCACGAATGCTTGAGGAAAGCATTACAAATAGCTCGAGCTACTGCCAGGAAAACTGTCTCGCAAGCAAAGCAAGATACGTGGGATATATTTTGCAACAGTTTCAATCAGCACACCCCGTCACAAACACTTTGGAGCAACTTCAACAAGCTTAGTGGCAAAAGAAAGCAGGCAAGTAAAGGAATTGTTATAGAAGGAAAGTATGAAAAAGATCCATCCGTCATCAGTGAACGCTTCGCTGAGTTTTTCCAGCAATCCTCAACGACTTCTACCAACTCGAGTAATGCTAGCAGCTATGAATGCAATACACTCAAACCTCCATTTAGGTAGGATCCATTTTGGTAAAATCTATTTAGGTCCCTCCATTTAGGTAACGTTACCTAAATAGAATTTGGTTGTGTTCAGAACAGTTGGAGTACTTAAGATTGATGACGTCATACCCGACATCAACCTATCATTCACCTGTTTTTATTTTGGCCTCCAAACCCAACATAGACCCAACAGTTGTTCGATGTTGGTCCAACAGTGGCCCAACATACGATAAAAATCGTGACGAGAGTTTCGACTGGAAATTTGTTGAATATTTTAACTGGCTTTCTCAGTCTGGGGAAATTCAAAACGACTAGTTTTGTATTGCCCGACGTTTCGGCCTTGTTTATTTGGCCTTTTTCAAGGGTAAACTAAAATGTATACTCTATTTTAGTTAACCCTTGAAAAAGGCCAAATAAACAAGGCCGAAACGTCGGGCAATACAAAACTAGTCGTTTTGAATTTCCCCAGACTGAGAAAGCCAGTTAAAATATACGATAAAAATTTGCCCGACATTGACCCGACATTCAACAATTTTTCAGTCTGGCGGAATTTTTCAGGGTTTTTTGTGTTCCGTGCCCAGCTAGTCATTTGCATGACATTTCTCACCTGAGACCCTCCAAAACCCCCGAAAACGCCCCTGAAGCCCCTCTCCTACAGAAACTCCCTTGAAAGTTCTCTGAAACTCCGCATGACCATCTTTAAATCTCCTATTCGAGTCACTCTCCCTAGTTAAACTTCTTTGCAACCTTGTACTTCATTTAGGTAATGAACTGAATCCATTTAGGTAATGAATCCATTTAGGTAAAAATTCTATTTAGGCAGTCCCGACCCATTACCTAAATGGAGGTTTTGGTGTGTGTCACCGCCTGCAACGATCGAGGCCTCATTATTGGATAGAGACTTCACTATCAGTGAACTCCTGGGTGCCATCGATTCTGCAAAGGGTTACTCTACCGGGAACGACAACATCGGATATCCAATGATTCAGCACTTCCCAATCGCTGGAAAATACGCCATGTTGCGAACCTTCAATCGCGTCTGAGCTGCAGGGCAGTTTCCTGCACGTTGGAGAGAAGGGATAGTTGTACCCATCCCAAAGCCCCACACCACCCACAACTCCATGGAAAACTATCGTCCCATCACTCTTCTGAGTTGCATTGGGAAAATCTACGAAAGGATGGTGAATCATCGTCTGGTTACGTTTCTAGAAGAGCAAAACATTCTACACCCCCAGCAACACGCTTTCCGGGCTGGACGAGGGACCTCTACCTACTTTTCCGAGCTAAAAGAAATCAATAGAAAATGCCAAACAGTCCAAAACACATCTCGAGTTCGCTTTGCTCGACATTCGTAAAGCCTACGACCAGGCTTGGCGCCCCCACATTTTGCAGCAATTAAAACGTGTGAACGCTGGTTATCGCATCGAGTCGTGCATCACTCAATTTTTGAACGGTCGACGGTTTCGTGTCTGCTATGGCGGATCTCTTTCGTCCGAAAAATCCTTAGATAATGGTGTCCCTCAAGGATCGGTGCTAGCAGTTACGCTATTTCTGCTGGCGATGAACGGTTTTTGACGTCATTCCAAAAAACATTCGAATTTTGGTATATGCCGACGACATAGTATTAGTTGCCTCGTCCAAGCAGCTATCTACAGTGCGCCAACATCTCTCAAAGGCAGTTCATGCAGTTAATGAATGGGCAAAAAACATTAAATTCTGTCTGTCGGCTTCCAAATGATGCCTCTTGCACCTTTGTCATAGAAAGGGGCACAGACGATACAGATCGCTACCTGCAATTGCCCTGGAAGGCGAAACCATCCCTGAAGTGAATGCTGCCCGATTTCTAGGAGTATGGATCAATCGCCGAGGTCAATTTTCTATGCACGCTGCCAAGACAAAAGAGACTCTGCAGAATCGAATTAGCTTCATTAAAGCTATATCATCGAAAGCCATCAGGTCCTCATTATGGAAGATTGCCAATGCAGTATGTATGTCGAAGCTCATATATGGTGTAGAACTATTTGGAAACGAAATCACTACCCTCTTACAACCCATTTACAATCAGCTCTTAAGAATCTCGTCAGGCGCCCTCCCCTCCTCACCGACCCTTAGCTTGGCTGCCGAGGCAGGAGAGCTTCCTTTCAACCTACGGATTACTGAAATATTCATACGTAAATACTGCAGAATTGCCGAAAAGTGTATATACGCACTTTCGAAAAGCTGTGGACTTTGCACTAAACAACGCTGCAGGATTCAACCTACCAAGTATTGCCAAGCTTCAACGTGTTGGCCGTCGTCCTTGGAACCTCCCACGAATACAAACGGACTCCTCGGTTAAAAATGTCTTTAAGAAAGGACAAAATACCAGACTCGCCAGAATCATCGTCCAAGATCACCTCAACTCAAGATACGCCGACCATACCAAGTTTTTCACGGACGGATCAAAAAGTGCTACAGAAGTCGGTATCGGAGTAGTTGGATCTAATATTTGTATCGAAAGAAGCCTTCAATTCCAATGTAGCGTCTACACAGCGGAGGCTGCCGCTCTGGAAGCCGCTGCACGTCAGGCTCCCAGAACACCCACTGTTATACTATCCGATTCTGCAAGCTGCATCACCGCCATCGAAAAAGGAGAATCAACCCACCCCTTCATACAGGCCTTCGAAAAAGCATCCGCTCAGAAATGTATTACAGTTTGCAGGATACCAGGTCACTCTGGTATCCCAGGAAACGAGCTGGCGAATAATGACGCCGAACGTGGACGATCGTCCAGACTTCTATCACGATCTGTTCCTGCCGCCGATGTATCCCACTGGGTGAAAAAACTACTTTTCAGACATTTTCAGGAACAATGGTCTAACATGAGTGAGTTTTTGGTGGCAAAGTGTACAGGTCGCGTTTTCAATCGGTCGTCGTCGTCGTCGTCTATTTGACTGCTCATCTTCGTACGGGGCGATTTAGTGAGTTTTTGGTGGCAAAGTGTACAGGCCGCGTTTTCATTCGGATCGTCCGTCGTCGTCTATTTGACTGTGCTCATCTTCGTGATTTGAAGAGGCCATTTTTTTTTTCATTTGGGCCTGCCGCGTCGTCGTCGTCGCAGATTTGGCTGTGCTCATCTTCGTACGAGGCGGTTCAGAGGGATTTTTGAGGCAAAGTGAAAAAGCCGCTTTTTTTATTCGGACCGGCTGCGTCGTCGTCGTCGTCAATTTGAATGTCCACATCGTCGTACCCGTGTGTAGTTGTAGCGGTTCAGTGTGATTTCGGAGAAGAGGCCAGTTAGTGGAAGATGCTGTAGCACATACGCACTGGACACTTCGAAGGATGTTTATTGGTGAGCTCTTTCCATTTTATCATAATAATAATAATAATAATAATAATAATAATAATAATAATAATAATAATAATAATAATAATAATAATAATAATAATAATAATAATAATAATAATAATAATAATAATAATAATAATAATAATAATAATAATAATAATAATAATAATAATAATAATAATAATAATAATAATAATAATAATAATAATAATAATAATAATAATAATAATAATAATAATAATAATAATAATAATAATAATAATAATAATAATAATAATAATAATAATAATAATAATAATAATAATAATAATAATAATAATAATAATAATAATAATAATAATAATAATAATAATAATAATAATAATAATAATAATAATAATAATAATAATAATAATAATAATAATAATAATAATAATAATAATAATAATAATAATAATAATAATAATAATAATAATAATAATAATAATAATAATAATAATAATAATAATAATAATAATAATAATAATAATAATAATAATAATAATAATAATAATAATAATAATAATAATAATAATAATAATAATTAATGCTAAAGGATTTATACAATTCTGCTCTGGTTTTTGTGTATTTATCTAACAAATATTGGAAAGTTCGTCACGTCATGTGTCGGCGTTAGTACCCAATGCACATACAGTTGATAATAAATATGTTTCTTTCATTTTTTTAGCATTTACACAAAAATTTGAATGGTTTGTCATCTTCGATGTCGACATTTGTAATATTTTAGTCAAAATGAATAAATGTTTTGACTCGATAGTAAAGGTTGTATGAGAGTCCGTCTTGGTTCGTCGTTGCATCGCGTCGTCGTTCTGTGTGCGTGCTCATCTTCGTACGAGGCGGTTTAGTGTGTTTTTGGAGGCAAAGGAACTGCCGCTTTTTTTTTTCGTTCGGATCGGCCGCGTTGTCGTCGACAATTTGAATGTACACATCGTCGTACCCGTGTGTTGTTGTAGCAGTTCAGTGTAATTTCGAGGCCAGTTAGTGGAAGATGCTGCAGCTCTGGTTTTTGTGTATTTATCTAATAAATATTGAAAAGTTCGTCACGTCATGTGTCGGCGCTAGTTCCAAATGCACATTTAGTTGATAATAAATAATTTCCTTTAATTTTTTGCATGAACACAAAAATTTGAATGGTTCGTCATCTTCGGTGTCGACATTTGTAATATTTTAGTCCAAATGAATAAATGTTTTGACTCAAATAAAGGTTGCATGAATTTCTGGAAAAAGAGAGGGTCGGTAAAAGATAGACGGCGAACCATGCGGTAAGATCTTTCTGATTTATTTATCACGTGTTATTTGGTTAATACTTGTGAATTGATCGCGTTCAGCATTGTCTCGCGCGGAAACGCAAACTAAAGATGCGACGGTGTTTAGCATTGTGTTCTCCTTAGTTGCGAATGAATAACTTATGTAGGGTGAGTTTTGAGGCACAAAAGATCGCGTTCGTCGTCCAAGGTTTAGAAGGATATTTCTTCGCGAGCGCATTATTAATCGCGATTCAAAACATTACACTCGTTTACCACGACAAAATCCTCAACACATCTCCATTTCCCCTGTCCAAACTCCTAGTGATTTCTCGTAGTAACGCAGAGAATTCCTCGGTTATTGGCCTAAGCGAGAATCACGTCATCACTTCCTTCCCTCTCCTCAATTGACCTGCATTCGGACGCGGCCGGCGCTGGTATTGCTTATTGAAAAGTATTGGGATTCCAGCATTTACACAATGAAGAGAAAGCTAATCCCAAGCATCATCTGTTGGTTCTTTGTGTAAATGCAGTTGTCCTTGCAATAACAGAGGAGCAACCGCGGGCGGTCAATCATGCTCATGCTCATGCTCATTTTCAGGAACAATGGTCTAACAATAGAAGCACTTTCTTACAGCTAAGTAAACCAACGATTGGTAAATGGATAGACAGGGAAAATCGCCTCGAACAAAACATTTTAACCAGACTTCGTATGCAACTAAAAAACATCTGTATGATAAAAACAGTTCACGAAATTGTGACATCTGCAAATCAGAGTTAACAGTTGAACACATACTAATCAACTGTAGCAAGTTTGACTTACTTAGGGAAGAGTAATATTTAAGCAACAATATTGAAATACTATTAGGCAACAACAAAGAGAATGAATCAGCTCTTATAAGCTAACTTGTACGATAAAATTTAACAACGTTTGCAGTTAATAAAAAGAGGCGAATGAACCTAGGTTTAAACCCTCTATAATAAAAAAAATGTCTTATCCAATGATGGGGTCAAGGTGCGTCTAAAACATTCTGCCACCAACAATGTACGATACCGGCGACCGCCATGGTATAACCTGGAGCGACAGAATCAACCAGATGTCTGCTCAGAATCTAGAGGCCAAACGAAAGTGACGTAACGTCTAGAGGCCGAGCTCAATTGCTGGGGTACGATTTACTCGAAATTATACAAGTAAACTAATATTGTTGTAAACGAGTTTTTAATTCTCTAGTTTATTTTATTCTCCATCTCTGTACCAAAAACCAACTAACGTCAACATGTTACCAATAAGCTACATAGACTAAACAACACCCCAAGCGATAATTCAAAGTGGTACAAATTACCCGCGCTTATAAATTTCCAGATCATGTGGGTTAAAACTTCACATGAAAAACCTCGCTCTTCTCACTGCATTCTACCATCATCGTCATCAACTTGGATCACTGTGTACCTACTTCGAGCTTCTGTTCGTCCTCAACGACAGCTGTACACATTCATACTTACATTCGGAAAAGTTTTATCAACGCCAACACTATTGCTGATATGCGATGCTTAGCACCAGACATCACTTTTCCGCGGTTGCCATGGCATGGCGCAGCACCTCACCCAGAGGAGCTCACCGGGCAACATAAGAAATGACATCCGCCATCAGACAAATGGAGCCGTGTCGTCGTCGTCGTCGCCAAGTGCCAGGGTTTGCGAGCCTGATGATGGGACACAGAATATTGATAAATTAAACTGACAAATTTCGAAAGTTTTTAATGTTTAATTAAACTTCTAAATTGCTGCATCCTTTCGCTTGGACAAACGCGATGGATCCCACTCTCAGGATCCCACCATGGGCGTCGTAGTTTACGATGTCCCGTATCATGGCGGCCGGGGCGCAGTGGCTGGTTGGCGGTGAACTTTGGTGGTGTGGATGGTTAAGTTCAGTGGCTATCACGCACGGACCCTACTCGCTGGCTGGTATCCAACGACGACGGCTATGAGGTTGGGTCTGGGTGACAGTTGACACCACCGATACAATTAAACAGCACTCAGTTCAAGTTTATTTTTTATTTGGTGGAAATGGTGACCCCGATGAAAGTGTGCTCTGTGAAGGGGAGTGTTGGCAAATGCGATTATCAAATCTAAGCAATTTTGTCACAGTAACGGTTACAATTAACCCTCCATCAGTCGCATCAAAAAAAGTTACACGAGCGGTCGCGTCGTGTACTCAGTACACGGCATACGCTTTCAATTATGGTTTATATGCTTTACTAGATACAATGTTGGTGTTTCCAGCAAAAATGTCCAACTGGATAATGCGCGTCTGATAGTGGACATGTGGAACCGGTCAACACGATCTGGTCCTGTCCCGGGTGTCGGAATGGCCCTCGCGGGAACCTATTTCGTGGACATTTCAGTTATGGCACCAAAACTAGGCATGCGACGGCTCTATCTTCATGATTTTCCATATCCATTATTTTGGTAACCATGAAAATGACCAGTGACCTCCCTGGCCAACCCGTGGCCACCGGAATGTGCCCTGGAGGAACCTGTTTCGAGGACATTTTGACCATGACACCAAAACTAGGTATGCGACGTCTCTATCTTCATGATTTTTCATATCCATCATCTTAGTAACCATGAAAATGACCAGTGACCTCCCTGGCTAACACGTGGCCACCGGAATGTGCCCTAGAGGAACCTGTTTCGAGGACATTTTGACCATGACACAAAAACTAGGCATGCGACGGCTCTATCTTCATGATTTTTCATATCCATCATCTTAGTAACCATGAAAATGACCAGTGACCTCCCTGGCTAACCCGTGGCCACCAGAATGTGCCCTGGAGGAACCTGTTTCGAGGACATTTTGACCATGACACCAAAACTAGGCATGCGACGGCTCTATCTTCATGATTTTTCATATCCATCATCTTAGTAACCATGAAAATGACCAGTGACCTCCCTTGCTAACCCGTGGCCTCCGGAATGTGCCCTGGAGGAACCTGTTTCGAGGACATTTTGACCATGACACCAAAACTAGGCATGCGACGGCTCTATCTTCATGATTTTTCATATCCATCATCTTAGTAACCATGAAAATGACCAGTGACCTCCCTGGCTAACCCGTGGCCACCAGAATGTGCCCTGGAGGAACCTGTTTCGAGGACATTTTGACCATGACACCAAAACTAGGCATGCGACGGCTCTATCTTCATGATTTTTCATATCCATCATCTTAGTAACCATGAAAATGACCAGTGACCTCCCTTGCTAACCCGTGGCCTCCGGAATGTGCCCTGGAGGAACCTGTTTCGAGGACATTTTGACCATGACACCAAAACTAGGCATGCGACGGCTCTATCTTCATGATTTTCCATATGCATCATCTTAGTAACCATGAAAATGACCAGTGACCTCCCTGGCTAACCCGTGGTCACCGGAATGTGCCCTGGAGGAACCTGTTTCGTGGACATTTTGGCTTTGACGCCAAAACTAGGCATGCGACGGCTCTTGCTTCATGATTTTCCATATCCATCATCTAGGGTAAATCGCCAATTGTTACACACCTTAAAAACTCGCCAATTGTTGCACACCTCATAAGAAAAGCATGGAGTGTGCAACAATTAGCGAGGTTCCAAGGTGTGCAATAACTCTGTATGAGGCGGTCATGCTTATAATTTCGCTTATAGCATGGTGAATCCGTTAATTTGATACATATTTGCCTCCCAAAAGCGTTTTTGTATTGTATAAAAATATGTCCAATCTAGTTTTGTAATTTTCGAATAGAAAGAAATAAAAAATAGTTTTTTTTGCTTCACGGAGCCGAAATTTTTTGTTTTGTGAATTTGGTTACCAACTGATTTGTATACAGTCATACCTCGGTATAACGTAGCCTCGATATTACGTAACTCAGTATAACGTAACTTTTACCTCGATATAACGTAACTTTTTAATGGTTCCAATGTTTGCTATTTGAATAATAAACGTGATTCACGGAATAGTCTCTATGATATTACGCTCCTCCTGGAACCAAGTCTACTAACCAGTTTAGCGATATACGAACACTTTCGCAGTTATATGACAGTTTTCGGTGTCAGTAATTTTGTTTAACTGCTAACTGCAACATGTTTACGTTTCACTTAACGAATGAAATTGAGTTACTGCAACGCCTGACAGATGTCATAAAGCCATCAATTGACGTAAAATGCACGTGAACTTCATGCGACTGTTCATAGGCCAGAGGAACTTATTTACAGCATCAGTTACTTCTGCATTTCGTTATATGAAGATCCTGCTTTTTCTCTTCGTTTAATTCATCCACATTCATTCAATTCCTCCAGCCTATTAGGGCAAACATGGCACATCGTTTTGACGTTTGGCGGTGCGATAACTCCAAATTTGTTGAACTTACCGGACTTACAGGTAAAAAGCATTGCAGTTAAACCGTTTGCACCGACCGAACGTCTACTGTACTTATTCTTGACATATCATTCCTACTGAAACATAGCCTTCCAACTCCAAAAGACATGACAGTAGACAGCAGTGAAAGCAAATTTGGTTTCATGCGATACTGCGAGTTATAACGCCGGGGCAAGTCCGCCTAGTCTTAGAAGAACCCTGTAGAAAATCGCTCAAGAAATTCTCTGATAAATCCCTATATAAATTTCTTGATAAATTTCTGGCGAAATTTTGTGATATATCCCACGGATAAATTATTTCGGTGGAAATATTTCAAAAGTATTCTATTCTTCCTAAAGGAATTCATGGAATAATCACATGAAGAATTTATGTAGAAATGCCACGTGAAGTACCAGAGGGAATTTCTGGAGGGATTCAAAGCAAACTTCTAGAGGAATCACAGCGAAAATCTATGAAAAAGGGAAAATTCCTTAAGGAATCATTAAAAGAAATTCTTTGAAAGAAAATGAGGCATCCCTCTTACCAAGGGCTGAAAGTCTCTTTAATAAGGACAAACCAATCAATGAGGCATCCCTGGAGTAATTCAACAGGGTTTCCTGGAACCAGCAATCTTTGAATGGGTCTCTGAAGAAATTCCTGGTGGTTTTTGCCGATATCCTGAGTTTTCAGAAGAATTACCGGTGAAATCCCTGAAAAAAAAATTTAGGAAAGAGTTCAAAATGTGCAGAATAAGTACCAGCAGGAATTACTGGGTGAATCTCAGCAAATACTTATTGAGCAGGAAGGTATTAGAGCATTGCAGGTATGACTGGGAGAATCCCAGTAGAAATTTTAAAGGGAATGGCAGGATGAATCCTTGCAAAAATCTCTGGAATCCCATGGGGAATCCTAGAGAAGCCACAGGGGAAATTCCTGGAGGAATCATATCGAGAACTTTTGGAGTAATAGGACAGATCGGTGAAGTACTAGATTTGTAGTAATGAGCTGAATTTTTGTATGGTGAGAAGTTCAATTCTCCGTTTCTGCAATGAAATGGTGCAAAAAGCGGGGGTACTATTATTCCTTACCTAATTTGATGCTGTTGGAGTAAAAATTTGGGCAACAGTGTTGTTGTTTTCTCCATTTCTTGCAACATAAATAACATAGTTATCCATAGTTTTGCTCAAACAGCATCAAATTAGGCAAGGAATAATTATACTGCACGCTTTTTGCACCATTTCATTGCAGAAACGAAGAATTGACCTTCTCACCATACACAAATTCAGCTCATTACTACAATTCTAGTACTTTACCAATTGTGCCCTATTTCATAGCCCTTTTTAGAGGAATCCTGGCAGATTAAAGCCAGTAGGAATAAATGGAGGAGTTTGAATCCTTGAAAAAAAAAAACTCTAGAGGAACTCCTTCGAGAATTTCAGGATAAATCATAAAAGGTATTTCATTAAGAGATTCCTGGGTGAATTCATGAGTGAATTTTGGAGGAATCTCAAGAGGAATTCTAGGAGGCATTATTGTATAGGAAACTTTGAATTTTCCACTGCTGAAAATGAAATGATGTACACTCCAATGCTACCTGCTAGGGGATTTGTTACTTTTAATCACATGAACAGGTAACGTTTGACGCTTGAGCAGTTCGGTATGTAAAAATGAAAAATAATCTTGTTTTATGCGATATTGGTTCAAATAGTTAGATATAAAAAGGTATATTATAAAGTTGACTTTTGAAGATAGGTATATAAAATACAACAGAAAAAAAAAACATTTAAACAAGATTAAAAATCATTGTTGAGTGAATAACATAATTTGGGGGGGGGGGATCTTTTTTGGCTTCGATAAAACGTAACTTTGATATATCGTAACGAACATAAAAATGTTGTTCGAGTTATGAATGTATACTAATATTAGTTTGGGCGATCCACGGTACTCACAGCTGATTAAGAATAGTGAAATGTAATGTATAAAAATTACTACTGAATTCGTCAGTAAATCATTGTTCAATATTATAGGGAAAATTTATAAAAAAAACGTCCGAAGAGATCGTAAGGGGCAACATTTTTTGAAAAATCATAAACCAGTCACACTTATTCAAATAAGATGATAAAGTAGCATCTAAATTTTACATTTACATCGTGTTCAACCATATAAGAATTGAACACAATCAACTAAATACATGTTGGATGGTAGAGTGATGAATGCAAACGACTGAAATTAGAAAAAAAATCAATAAACTTTATGTTACCACATTGATATCACAGTTGATTGTGGTCAAAGGTTTAGACCTATGGTGGAACCACTGTGCAGCGTCCTTGCATTATAAGAAGTACGCAGTTCGCAAGATTTTTTGGCCTATCTCGATGCGTGGAAAATTCAGGTAAGGAATCGCTCGAGAAATGAGGAAGCTTTTGATTCTTCTTGACTCCAGTACGGAACTGAGAAGATACGTCAAATCAAATGAAGCTCTCTGTGTTGAACTTCTTGACCATTCCGGTAAAGAAAAAATAATGAACTGAACGGAAATTACTTGAGCGATACCTAGCATAAACCCGTGGCCACAGGAACATGTTAGAGGACGGCTCTGTCTTCATAATTTTTATATTCATTGTCTTGGTAACCGTTACCCCCAGTGGCCACGAGTGTGACAGATAGGTCACTGGTCCTATTTTGATAACGAAGGTGAAAAAACATGAGGAGCCATGAGCAAAATGTATTCGGAACAGGTTTCTTCAGGGCAAATTCCAGTGGCCAGAGGTTAACCAGAGAGATGACTGGCACTGTTCACAGTTACAAAGATGATGTACATGAAACATCATGACGATAGAAAACCACTATATCCACAGTTGTGAAGGCGTGATTATTCAGTATATGCATGCTGATGGTGACAGGTTCAATTCGCGGTCGGTACTGGAACTTTTTGTAATGGATTTTTTCTTAGCTTTCTTCGTTATAGAGTATCTTTGTGCCTGCCACACCCTATACACATGCAAGATGAGCATATGCAAAGGAAGCTCTAAGTTAATAACTGTGGAAGTGCTCATAGAACATTAATCTGAGTATCAGGCTTTGCCCCAGTATGGACGTTACACAAAAAAGAAGATGAAGATCATGGAGATAGAGCCCTTGCATGGCTGGTAGCCACGGGTTAGCCAGGGAGGTCACTGGTCATTTTCATGGTTACTAAGATGATGGATATGAAAAATCAAGAAGATAGAGACGTCGCATGCCTAGTTTTGGTGTCATGGTCAAAATGTCCTCGAAACAGGTTCCTCCAGGGCACATTCCGGTGGCCACGGGTTAGCCAGGGAGGTCACTGGTCATTTTCATGGTTACTAAGATGATGGATATGAAAAATCATGAAGATAGAGCCGTCGCATGCCTAGTTTTGGTGTCATGGTCAAAATGTCCTCGAAACAGGTTCCTCCAGGGCACATTCCGGAGGCCACGGGTTAGCAAGGGAGGTCACTGGTCATTTTCATGGTTACTAAGATGATGGATATGAAAAATCATGAAGATAGAGCCGTCGCATGCCTAGTTTTTGTGTCATGGTCAAAATGTCCTCGAAACAGGTTCCTCTAGGGCACATTCCGGTGGCCACGGGTTAGCCAGGGTGGTCACTGGTCATTTTCATGGTTACTAAGATGATGGATATGAAAAATCATGAAGATAGAGACGTCGCATGCCTAGTTTTGGTGTCATGGTCAAAATGTCCTCGAAACAGGTTCCTCCAGGGCACATTCCGGTGGCCACGGGTTGGCCAGGGAGGTCACTGGTCATTTTCATGGTTACCAAAATAATGGATATGGAAAATCATGAAGATAGAGCCGTCGCATGCCTAGTTTTGGTGCCATAACTGAAATGTCCACGAAACAGGTTCCCGCGAGGGCCATTCCGACACCCGGGACAGGACCAGATCGTGTTGACCGGTTCCACATGTCCACTATCAGACGCGCATTATCCAGTTGGACATTTGTGCTGAAGACACCAACATTGTATCTAGTAAAGCATATAAACCATAATTGAAAGCGTATGCCGTGTACTGAGTACACGACGCGACCGCTCGTGTAACGGTCTGGTTCACAAAAAAGTTACACCAGCGGTCGCGCCGGTGTACTGAGTACACATTCAAAATGTGAGGTTAGAATTACGTATTTTTCGAGTTCTTTCCGTGCATTTTTTCCTTTTTTTTTCTGCCTTACTAACAAGAAGAAGAGTGGATCTTGGAATAGGACCAACACCCGGTTCAATTTGGTGCGAATTTCGATTATTTTTTTGCGTTTTTCTGAGATGCGTGTACTCAGTACACGCAAGCGACTGATGGTGGGTTAATTGTCGTCAATTCATCATATTCAATTCAATTATGTTTTCTCGAAATAATATAAAAAATGTACTTACACATGTACTCTTTAATACTCTCCTTTCCGTCCTGAGCACCAATTGTGGCGCAGAGGGCCGAATTAAAAGATCTCCATCCTGGGCGATTGCCCGCCAGATCAAATTTCTTTCGACTTCCTTGATTTCCTTGTTGAGGCTGCGTCGCTTTGAGCCTCTGGGTCTGCTTCTGTTGCGATGTCCTGCTGAATTCCAATCTAAAGCTTGCTTGCAGATTTCGTTTCCACCCCTGAGTAGAGTGTGGCTGACCCACCTCCACTTTCGCTCCCGAATTTCTGTCGGCTTTTGATGGTATCGACGATGGAACTCCACGTTGGAGATTCGATTGTGAGGTGCACGAATTAAAGCATTGTCCAGTTAGAATCCGGACGCAGATAATCACTTATATCTCAGAGGTGGAATAACAAACAGAAATGGTGAAGCCCTCAAAACAAAGATAATTTACTGTAGTTTCATGGAAAAATATCATTAAAATTATTTAATTTAATTTTTAATACATTTTCTCATTTTTTCCGTGATTACTTCCTTAAAAATCTGCACAATGGTAGTAAATTTTAACATCAACCCCTTCGGCGGATTTGTTTAACAATCAGGTCATCTCTGTAGTGTCCTGAGAGCCTCTACCAATCTGATTAGGATTCCAAAGAAACTTTGCCAAATTTTTCTCTTCTTGCGAAATTAAGGGCTATTCAGTGAATTCCAAAGAAGCGAAATTTTAGTGTTTTTTCGTTAATAAACACTATCCAACAGTGATGACACCACTGCACATCTCAGGCTGTCGTGATAGCTCTCCAAATTAGCTCAAACCTCTACAGATCCCTTGTGTGCATTTTTGGAAAGCAGCACGCGATTCTTGAGGTTATCATCTTTGTACACATTTGGTGTCAAAATCGTGATGTGAGAAAACGATGTCCAGAGCTTGAACTTCCTGGCAAATCTTGGAATTCCAAGCAGATTTATCCATGAACATAAACTTCAGTCTTCCTTGGGCACTTCCTCATGGCATGGTTAACAACATCTGTGCACATCACACATAATGGTTATGAAGACATTAACATTTTTCGCGACTGTCGTACCTGACCACGCTTAATTTTCAGCGTGTTTGTGCAAGACTTTTTTCCTTCACTTATCTTCAATCTGAAATAACTTTTCACTCGTAGCAAGAAAATCGATGAAATTTTCACCATCAATAGAGGACTTGTTTACGATCAGACTGCTGTAAAAAAAATATGATTATGATCATTGAGAGCGTCACAATAAATTATCTTTTGCGTCCGGATTCTAACTGGACAATGCTTTACATACCGCAGGAATCTATTGATGAAGACCTGCAGCCGTTGAGTGTTCTCCCCTGATACACACCGGGTTTCACTGACGTACAGCAGTACAGATTGCACGTTTGAGTTAACAAATCCGAATTTTGGTACGTCGATTCATCTGATTGTTTTTTTCGTACAATTCGTAAACTCGCGCAGGTGGCCCTCGCTTTCATGATCCGTGCACCTATTTCGATCTTGGAGCCCCCACCAGACGCCATTCAAGATATTGGAAGTTTTCATCATTCTTCACTGCTTGCTCAGTTACCGAGAAACTCGAAGGGTAGATCGTGTTTACATCTAACGATTTGATCTTGTTGACATTGATGGTAAAACCTGCCTTCGAGAAGTGATCGTCAAGATCGTCACGCTTGCTCTGCATATCTGAGGGCCGTTGAGCTAAGAGAGCAACGTCATCAGCCAGCTCATTTCGCGTGGTCATTAAAGTGTTCCATAGTAATGAGCTGCCACAACAACCCACTATTTAGTTCACGATCAATCACACCTACCGAGATAGGTCGATTACGATGAGGAATAGAAGCAGAGTTTTCACCTTGACCTGTGGCCAGGCTTGGAGGAATCCCTGGAGGCGTCCCTAAAGAAATCTTTGGAATTCCAGGAGAAAGCTTTGGAAAATTCCTGGAGAAATCCATGCAGTAATCCTAGAAACAATCCCTGGAGAAATTTCAGGAGAAATCCCTGAAGAATTCCTAGAGAAGTTTCTGGAAGAATCCCTGGAGGAACGCTCTCCATATCGACTCACCGTTTCGCAACCCAGAATTAATTCCTGGTGAAATCTCTGGAGAATCTCCAGGATAAGTCCATGGAGGAATTCCTGGAAAAATTTCAGGAGAAATCCCTTGAAGAAACCCTCTTGAATTTCCAAGAGGTTTTTCTGGAGAAATTCCCGAAAAAAAAATATGCAAGAATACCTGGAATAGACTGTCCCAAAAAAAATCGATGTTCGAAAAGTCAAGGTGCTCAACACTTAATTGAAAGATATGCATATTTGAAGCATTTTTGTAGAACATTTCGATTTTCTAAAATATCATTTAGAGGTTCCGCTAGGGCGATTATTGAAAAATGGCCTTTTTTATGAAAAGACTCAAAAAATCATTTTTTCAACTTCTTAATATGTTCAATATTTTTGTATTTTTCTATGGACCTCTAGGCATTTTTGAAGGGGATAAGCTTTTGAAATATTGTATTTATATTGACAGCAGAACCGTATTTATATTAATAAAAGGAATATTTTTTGAGAATTTTTAATCTAAATTTGAGAAAAAAATACATGCACGATTTTTTATTTTCAATTTTGTCAGTTTTATCTGATAGTACTATTTATATGCGTCATTTCTCTAAAAAAAGCTTTAAAATATCTTGTCTAGAAGCTGAGATATTAAGACTTTAGTAAATGGTAAAATTTTCAAATTTTTGCAAAACTTTGTATGTTTGGAATATTGTAAGGTCTTTGTGACACTCCAATGTTCGTATATTGAAAAAAAGGTTAAAAAACAGCTTTTCTTCAAACTAGTTTAAATATGAATATTTTATTCTGGGCTGATTGGCAGTAGATTCATGTAGAGCTTTCTGAATAACTACAAATATGACGGATATTATGGTTACTGGTAGCAACGCATGTAGTTCGAGATTACGTCGTGGAATTCCCGACTACTGCGCCCCTTTTTTTTTCTGAAATAGGAACGACCATTCCTTGCAGAGATTCTAGAATATTGATAAAATCAATGAAAAACCATAGATAAGTCATGATTTTTACTGAAAACTTGAACTTAAAATATTATAGATAAAATTAAGCTTTTGCAGAAATACGCGAATTTCTGAATCTCATGAATTGCATAATCAATATATATTTATTTTTCTCAATATCTGTGTAATTTCTCAATTAAATATAATTGCAAATAATTTGGATAGAATATGTACATATGTAATTTTAGTAAATGGACAATTTTTCAAATTTTTGCAAAACTTTGTATAATTGGAGTACAGGTCTTTGTTACACTCCAATGTTCGTATATTAAAAAAAAAGGTAAAAAAAAACAGCTTTCCTTGTTGGATGGTCAAGCCTGTTTACACATGGATCTTTTAACATAATAGTGATGGAATCATTAAAAAATAACTAAGTTAAGTCAAGACTGATTTTAAAAAAACTTAGAAAATAATAGACAATAACAGGCTTTTAGGGAAATACGCGATCTTATGATTCCTAAACGTCATGATTTTTAGACTTAACTATGTTTTTATTGATTTTATCAATATTCTAGAATCTCTGCAAGAAATGGTCGTTCCTTTTTCAGAAAAAAAAAGGGCGCAGTAGTCGGAAATTCCACGACGTAATCTCGAACTAAATGCGTTGCTACCAGTAACCATAATATCCGTCATATTTGTAGGTATTCAGAAAGCTCTACATGAATCTACTGCCAACCAGCCCAGAATAAAATATCCATATTTAAACTATGTAGCTTGATCATCCAACAAGGAAAGCTGTTTTTTAACCTTTTTTTTCAATATATACGAACATTGGAGTGTCATAAAGACCTTACAATATTCCAAATATACAAAGTTTTGCAAAAATTTGAAAATTTGACCATTCACTAAAATCCTAATATCTCAGCTTCTAGACAAGATATTTTAAATCTCTTTTTAGAGAAATGACGCATACAAATAGTACTATCAGATAAAACTGACAAAATTGAAAATAAAAAACCATGTGTGTATTTTTTTTCTCAAATTTAGATTAAAAATTCTCAAAAAATATTCCTTTTATTAACATAAAAACGGTTCTGCCGTCAATATAAATACAATATTTCAAAAACTTATCCCCTTCAAGAATGCCTAGAGGTCCATAGAAAAATTCAAAAATATTGAAAATATTCAGAAATTGAAAAAGTATTACGAAAAAATATTTTTTTGACACATTTCGTGAAAAAAGGCCATTTTTTTAAAAATCGCCCTAGCGGAACCTCTAAATAATATTTTAGAAAATTGAAATGTTCTACAAAAATGCTTCAAATATGCATATCTTTCATTTAAGGGTTGAGCACCTTGACTTTTCGAACATCGCTTTTTTTTGGGACAGTCTAACCTGGAACAACTTCTGGAGGAATTGCTGGAAGAATTCTTTGGGAAATTTCTGGAAAAATATTTGCGGCTTCCTGGAGGAATTATTGAAGGAACTCGTCGAGGAATTTCTGAAAGAATTCCTGGAGGAATTTCTGGCGGGATTTTTGAGAAATATCTGAAGAAATTTAGTGATGAATCCTTGTAGGAATTCCTAGAGGAATTTCTGGAAGAGTTCCGGGAGATTTTTTTTTCTGGAGAAATCCGTGGAAATCCGTTACATAGAGGAATTCCTAGAGTTATCCCGAGAGAAATTCCAGAAAACATTCCAGAAATAAAACCTGAAAAAATCGTATATAAATCCATGGAGAAATTCCTGGAGAAATTTCTCGAGGAATTCCTAGAATACTTCCTGGAAGAGTTCCGAGAGAAATTTCATTCTGGATTTTCTGGAGATTTTCGAGGAGGAATTCCTTGAGAAATCCCTGCAGAAATTCCTGGAGGAATTACTGTAGGAATTCCTTGAGGTATTTCGGAAAGGAATTTCTGAAGGAAATTTCGGAGGAATTAATGGAGGAATCCCTGAAGGAAATCCCGAAGGAGTTCTTTAAGGTGTTTTTGGAGAAATATTTTAGGCTTTCCGGAGGAATTCCTGGTGAAAATTCCTTAAGGATTTTCTGGACGAATACCTGAAGAATTCCTTGAGGAATCCCTGGAGGAATTCCTAGAGGAAACCCTGTTTGCATTCCGGGAGATATTTCTGGAAATTCCTGGAAATTCCTGAAGACATTTCCGTAAAAATTCATGGAGTAATTCATTGGTGAATTCTTGGAGGAATAACTAACACATCCTGGAGGAATTCCTGCAGGATTTTTTTTTTAATTTTTATGCTTGTGTAATCTTCCGGAGGAATGTCTGGAGGAACTACACGAGGAACTCCTGAAGGATTGTTTTTGAAGAATTTCTAAAGAAACTCATGGATAAACCCCTGGAGGAATTCCCGAGAAAAAAAATCGTGGATAAACTCCTGGAGGAATCCATGGAGAAATCCCTGAAGAAAATCCCGGAAAAGTTTCGCGGAGAAATTCCTTTATGATTTTCTGGAGGAATGCGTGGAGGAATTCCTGAACGAATCCCCGGAGAAAATATTGGAGGAATTCCTGCAGCAATCCCTGGAGGAATTCCTGGAGGTATTTCTGGAGGCTTCCATGGAGGTATTCCTAGAAGAGTTCCGTGAGAAACTGATTCAAGATTATGTGGAGGATTCCGTGGAGAAATTCCAGTAGAAATCCCTGCAGAAATTCTTTGAGAAATTCCTGGAGGAATCCCTTCCTGGAAGAATTCTTTGTAGAGTTCCGGGAGACATTCCTGGAGGAATTCTGGCAGAAACTCCTAGCAGATTTTCCAGAAGAATTCCTGGTGGTATTTATAGAGGAATTCCTGGAGGAATTTTTGGAGGAATTTCTAGAGAAATTTTTAAGGAATTTCTGAAGAAATTCATGCATGAATCCCTGAAAGAATTCCTGAAGAAATTCCTTGAGAATTTCCTGTAGAATTTCCTGGAGGAATTCAGGGGGGTATCCCTGGAGAAATTTCTCGAGGAATCCCAGGAGGAATTCCTGGATGAGTTCCGGGAGGAATTCCTTTAGGATCTTATGGAGGAATTCGTTAAGCAATTCCTGGAGGAATCGCTAGAGAAAATATTGGAGAAATTCTGGTAGACATTTTGATAGAGAAAGTTGCAGGATGAACTCCTGAAGTATTTACTGAAGGAATCCCTGTAGAAATTATTTGGGGAATTTCTGGAGAAATATATGAGGCTTACTCGAGAAATTTCTGGAGGAATGTCTGAAGGAATGCTTGGAGGATTTTATAAGGAATTTCTGAAGTAATTTATTAATGAATAGCTGGAGGACTTCCTGAACAAAATACTTGAGGAATCCGTGGAGAAGAAATTTCAGAAGGAATCACTGGAGGAATTTTTGTAGTATACACTCGGGAAATTCCTGGAAGAATTATTTCAGGAATTTCTGGAGAAATATATAAGGCTTCCTGGAGAAATTACTGGAGGAATATCTGAAGGAACTCCTCGAGGAATTTCTGAAGGAGTTCCTGGCAAAAATCATGGAGAAATTCCTGAAGGAATTCGTGGAGCATTTCCTGGAGGAATTCCGGGAGGTGTTCCGATAGAAATTCTTTTATGTTTTTCTGAAGGAATCCGTGGAGGAATTCCTGGACGAAATCCCTGGAGGCATTTTGGAGGATTTTTTGGAGAAATATCTGAAGGAACTCCTCGAGGAATTTCTGAAGGAATACCTGGAGGAATTTCTGAAGAAATTCATTATTGCATCCTTGTGATAATGAATCCTCGCAGAATTCTTCGAAAAATCCCTGCAAGAGTTCCGGGAGACATTACCGGGGAATTCTGGCAGAAATTTCTAGTAGAATTTCTCGAGGAATTCCTGGAAGAGTTCCGTGAGAAAGTCCTTTAGAGATCCGTGGAACAAGGAAATTCTGGAGAAATATATAAGGCTTCCTGGAGAAAATCCTGGAGTAATGTCTGACGGAACTCCTAGAGGAATTTCTAAAGGAATTTCTAAAGGAATTTCTAAAGGAATTTCTGGAGGAACTTTATGAGGATTTTTTAGAGAAATTTCAGTAGAAATTCAATTATGAATCCCTGGAGGAAGTTCTGAAGAAATTTCTGAAAAAAAACCTTGGAGATACTCTTAGAGAAATCAGTGGAGGATTTCCTGGACGAATTCTAGGTATAGTTCCGGGAAAATTTCTCGTGGATTTTTTGGAAGAATTCCCTGAAGGCATCTTGGAGGAATTTCTGGAGGAACTCCTGGAAGAACTTTTGGGGGAATTCCTGGTGGAGTTCATGCACCAATCCTTGGAGGAATCTCTGTAGAATGCATAGAGGATTCCGATCGAAATTTTCCATCTAGGAGTTCTGACTCAATCTCTGAAGTCTGCTCCAATTCTGGCATCACTAATTGTCCAAGATTAAAATTCTTTCACAACGACATTATTTTGATAATTGATAATTTTCTTGATTTTTTTCATTGTATTTGATTCGTTCATGAAACTTTATAAGAGTAGAGATAATGACTTCATATTCAAGTTTCGCATTGCCTTGAAATCATCACCATTCGAAGCTTTCTCCAGAATTCCAATATGAAGTTCTTGGCGATGTTAGCACCACAGCATGCTGATAGCCCTTCTTGGGAATTTATATTGCGTGTAACACCATGATTCTATTTGACACCATGATCATATATTGCACCATCATTGTAGTGCCCCCCCCCCCCCCCCTCCTAAGCAAGAGCCCTGCGCACGCTAGTGCAGTCCTCTATGGGCACGAAACATGGACCCTACGTGCAGAGGACCAACGCGCCCTTGGAGTTTTCGAACGAAAGGTGCTGCGTACCATCTACCTTGGAGTGCAATGAACCACGAGCCGCATAAGCTGATGAAAGATCCAACCATCGTCCACACACCGCGAAAATCGGGAGACTATGATGGACGGGTCACGTCATCTGGATGTCAGATGGCAACCCGAATAAAATGGTTTTCGAGAGTCATCCGACCGGTGCAAAAAGACGTGGTGCGAGTAGAATGGAGACGGCTACTAAATATGTACAACAGAGTCCACTCATGCCTTAGCCTGACTGGTAAGGTAAGTACAGTAGGAGCTTCGCTGTTAACACGGGTAATGCGTCGAACCCTTGGCGGATTATGTGTTGAGTGCATGGTCGATACTTTGAAAAGGTTTGCAATGTGCTCGAACCAGAGTTTCAGCTGGTCAACCGGGTTGGTCAATATATGCCCACACGTATTTTTACGGGCATCGTAGCATTCATCTTAGTCCCACTAAGGGGACGTGAGACATCGTAGAGGAGACGAATATCGCCGGTATTTGCGGCGTTCTCACTTTTGTCGGCTACACGAAAAGAAAATTCCTTTTTAAATGTATAAGAAAATGTTATACATTTTCGCCATTTCGTTTGCCCAATGAAAATTATGCAAAATTGTTTTAAATCCTATAAGAAAGACTTCATGAAAAGTATAAGTTTGTCTTATACCTTTCATGTAGTTTTCCTAATAATGTTTATTAGGCACATTATACAAATTATTATAGAACATTAATAAAATATACTATGCTTTGTTTTGGTTATTTGTCTTTGTTTAGCATTAAAATTTTAATTTAAATTAAAAAAATATATATATTAAAAACAGCGCATGATCATACTTTAATGTTTATTAAATATGACTCAAAATACGAAATACATCACATAGGTACCGGGCAGTTGCCCAGAACGATTACCGATTCACAAACTTATATATGACGACTGCAGCTCTGCACCAACGGGCAATGGGTTGGTGACCGGGATGATTATGTTGTTCGGCGCCACCTGCTTCATCGTCTCCTCTGCCACCCGTTCGAACACGATAATGTCCTACTCAGAGGACCATTCCGGCACCCAATTATCACTGCGCTTTCGTTCTTCCTCCTGCAGCGTGAGTGAGATAATCCGCGGAACTGCAAGTGGCGCAAATATTCCATTAAATGAGCACGAAAACCAGCCATCTTGTTACGCAGGGACTTGGTGGGATTGATGGCCTCTTCCTTGACGATGTGTTTGATTTTGCGGGAATCCACCGTCAAGCGGAAGTCAATAAGTGATTATTCCATCGGTATCTTTCCTGAAAGCACAAATGCATGACCAAATAATGTGATTAAACTATTTAATTTGACCTTACCTGAAGATATCTCCGAGAGCAACAACAAACTTTCCATGGTTTTCTAGCGCGCTTTAGTACCGAGTGCCATGTTGAAAATTTTTAATCCCGAACATTATCAAAAGTATAAGTTTTGCCTAATATATTTACGCCATTAGGCAAAACTTATACTTTTCATTAGGATGCATTATACGCTTCATTAGGTTTTGTTTGAAAGTTAATAAGGTGGCGAAATGAGATTTATATGTAAGTGTGTAATAAAAGCAATAACCTAAATCTAATAATTAAAACTATTAATTTTTTTTTCGTGTAGGGAGCCCACCCACGCTCTTTTGTCCCGCCTTGAAGAACGCTTCACATTCTTTTCGAGAGCCGAATAACGCTGATGAGCTACGGCTTTGGCTCCTCGTGTTTTCGCTCGCCCTATCACGACTTTGGCGTTTTTTTCGCTCCTCTATCTTCCTCCAGGTAGCATCTGTGACCCATTGCTTTCTCCGGGTGCGTAGCTCTTCTATATTATTCTCGCCAGAGGCGTTCTTGATGGAGCTCCATTAATCCGCTTCCACCTACCGAAATATCCGCAGCACGGACGAAGAACCTTTTCACCGCAGCGTCTTCCAGTCCGCGTGTGTTGAATCAGTTAACGATTTTCTCCTCCTGTCGATGGATACTTGCAATGCGCAGTTGGATTGCCGGAAAAGAAAAAAAATCGTCTCCACTTTTTACAGTGCTCTGTCTAGAAACCGCAATACCTACGGTATTGTTCGAAATTATGATTGACCACTTTATGGCAATGCACTTGTACCTATCAAAGTTTCCATTTAGCAAGAGCTCATATCAAACACCTACTTTCTCATTATCAGTCTAAATTTCATAAGCTGATGCAACCTACTAGGAACACTGATTCCCCATTTCAATTAGATGAAAAACTACCGTTCACTCCGCACAAAGAGCCTCAATGCTCATTTCGAGTTGTTGTACAGGCGCACATGTCCAAGTTTGTGCATTCAAAATGTATTATCCCCCTCCCATATGCCCGCCCTGCTCCCCCTCTCCTGTTGTGACCATAAGAGACAGAATTGCTCCCTGACGGGTGGCGGTCATCATTTTAAATAGCAGACATACTGCGGGAAACCCGAGCAGGTCACCATATCAAAGTAGTCGTACTCCACTGGCACTGGCTGGCTGGTTGGCTGGCTAGCTCGCTGGTGGCCGGTGGTGTAGAGCACTTGTATCACCACACACTTGCTTCACACGATGATCATCACATCTCGGTCCCCACAACCAACCTAAATTTTCATATTCATCAACGCTTGGCTGGACGAACAAAGCTTGAGCTGATGCACTTTCCCACACTATTGCTGTTTGTTGCTGGTTCCAGAGTGTACGTGTGTATGTGTGTGGTTCTGTGAGGTTTTATTATTTGAAACAAATTTGCATAAATAGGAGAAGTAGCACCGTGTGGCGCAAGCTAACGAGCTGCGGCGTGAATTGGTTTGAAGTTGTTGAAAATTTGGTAACTAGCTCTCAGGGATGTCAGCCACCTGCGCGCTACTTGGTGTAGGTAAGGTAGGTACATAATTCGCCAGCCGCGCTCCATCTGTAGCAACCTACAAGTCGATGCGCTGGTGCTTGCCAGCTGGTGAGTTTGTGCGGGCGGCAAGTGCATTGTCCATGGATTGCTGCCGATTCGGAAAGTAGAGCATAGTGCGCAGCATGTTATGTTCGGTAACTATTTGTTGCCTGAGGATTTTCCCTCGGTGTGTCATCGAGCTAACTAGTGTAGCATGGGGGGAGGGATAGTAGGGACAGACGAGCATTGCACAGTGGATGTTTTGATCAATATCTACGTAATGCATTTGGACTCGACTCATATGGCAAAAAAAAAGAATTGAAAATTCTTAAAAGACTATGTAAATATGCATGTCGAATTTATAAAAACACGTAATTTTACAAAAGAGGGTGGAATTAAAAGGTACAAAACTGACTCGAAGACGTAACTTTAGTTTACAGCATTTTTGAACTCGGTAAGCCAATCATGCCGTAAGTTCGATAATTCGAAGTAAAATAAATATAGTGAAGTGGAGTTTTTTTCCCGCCAATTTCCTCACATATTCTTTCGGGGATTTTTTCAAGAAATTCTCAAAAGTTTTTTTTTTTTTTCATAAAATTTATCTACAAACTAAGAAATTCTGAAATTTGCACGAAACGGAATCACCAAAAAACGTAAACGTTTTCAAGACTGACTCACAAATTGGACTCAATTTTACGCGCATCATGTAAGTGCTGGTTGGTTGCGTTAGATGTCAACAAATTCGTTTCACCAGAAACGTAGAATCAGTATCACGTTCATCAGCCACCATCTAACTCGGTGAAATAGCCGAGAGATAAGAGATGAGGCTCACGATCAGCAGATCCGGTGTTCGAATCCGTGCATGGCATTTTTTTACTTGTGTATGTTTTATCTGTCAAATCGGTTCTAGCGATTGCTGGACGCTAAAAAAAAATAGGTTATACGTAAATTTACATGTTTCAACCTCTATATTTTTGTTTTTAAAGATGCTCGTATATGTCAGGTACAAACTTTAAACTTAAAATTACATGATATTTTCTAGGTGTGTAGATTTATTCAGGAAACTCTCTGGAAATTCTGTTTTAATATCAAGATTCCGTCAGAAGTTCAATCCGTTTTTTTTCTTTGATTTTTTGTGTTATAGAAGTAAAGTGATAGTTGCTACAAAGAAGATGTTCCAAAATTGTTACTTTGGTGAACAGTAAGTCAGGAAAAATTCGCAGTAGGCAGGGCTCCTATTTTGGTCACGTTTCTGCTATAACTCAGTCAACAGTCAATTTTGAACCAATTGACACAATTTTTGGAACGTGGTGAGATACGTCTAGTATATAGCCGTGTGTAAAAGTCAATTGGTTTAGAATTGACTGAGTTGTAGCGAAAAGTGCCCAAAATACCGGCCACTCCCAAGCAACCAAAAGTTTGGATAAAACAGCACGTTTGGGCTTAATCAGCTATTCGAAAGAATGCGAATAGTGTTCTATACAGCCCACTTTTTAAGTAATTAACTGAACTTGAGTTCACAAAAAGTACACTTGTGCCGCTGTACGGAATGCTATGCAGCTCAAAAATAAGCTTCGATGAAATAAAAAAAAAATGCAATTAGCCCTCAAAAGCGTTATATGTTAATAATTCTAACACTCTTCTGGAAACTTTTTTGCCAATCCCTTCGAGAGTTGATTGGTTAATTCATTGGCATTTGCTTTAGAAGTTCATACGGAGAATCTTTCGAATTATCATTTGCGGAGTTATTTCGGCAAATTCTTTGGAAATCATTTTTTCTTGGACAATTTTGTTTGAAAACTATTTCGGCAATTCCTTTGGAATTCGATTCGGTAACTCTTTAAGAAATATCTCGGAAACGATATTCTAAATTGATTTAGGTTATCATGTTTGAAATTATCTACTTTTCGTAATTCTTTTGGTAATTGCTTTGGAAATTTATCGGGCAATTCCTACGGGGTTTTAGCATTTTCATTGAAAGTTTCATCGGCAGTCGATTGGCTAATATACCTGTTAATGACTTTTGTAATTCTTCTAATAGTTCCTTTGGAATTCATTCGGCATGTACTTTGAAAATTCCTTTGTCAACCCGTTGGTAAATTTAAGTGGCAATTTTTTGAAAACTTCTCCGGTATTCTTCAGAAAATTAGTTTGGTGATTCCTCTGGAAATTTCTTTTGGAAATTCTTTATGGGATTCCGTCTGTTATTACTTTTAAAGTTGCATGGGATACACTCTCGCGAATAGAAGAAATAAAATCAAGAATTTATAACGAAACGGTCGAACATAATTTCAAAAGAATTACCTAAGGAATTTAAAAAAAAAATATCTAAAGGATGAGTTCCTGAATCCTTGAATGGCTTATTGGAGGAATTCCCATTGAATTTCATGGAGGAATTTGCGAAAAAAATTTCAAAAAAAAAATCATACAGGAGTAATTATATAAATACATGAAGGAGTCCTTGCGGGGAAAAATACTCGAAAGATTTCATGTACAAAATTATTTGTAAAATTCCTGGGAAATTCAGTTTGAAATAAACGAATGAAATCAATTTAGGATATTCCAAGAGAATACTTGAATGAGTTCCGAACGAATCTTTGGAGAAATCGCAAGAGGATTCATTGGATGAACTACTAAAGAAATCTTTGGAAAAAATCCTGAAGAAAGTTTGGGAGGAATCCTGAAAGTAATCCTTGGTAGAATCCTTGGAGAAATTTATAAATTAACTATTCAAGGAAAGCTTTATCCAATTGATGAAACAGTTGCAGGAGTTTCTTACAAGATCCTTGAAGAAATTCTGAAAGCATATTTCTTGGTAATTTTCAGGAGTTTTTTTTTTTTGAAGATTTGATTTGATAAGATGGGGTGTCTATTTCTTTACTATTTAAGCATATACGTCCCATCCTACTCAAAACAAAGGAATGGAGCGTTTTGGTATTTTTGTTGGAAGTGAGAAGTATCGTAATCAATTTGTTTTCGAATAGAATGAATTTGGAATTGTGAGTATACTTAGGGCATGTTGTTGACCCTACCAGGAATTATCTGAGAATGTTTTTAAACGTTTTTGCCTTTCTCGTACACTAAGTGTACTGGAAAGGCTATATGTTTACTCCAAAAATGACTTTTTGATAGAAGGCCCGGAGGGTCGAGTCACATATACCAATCGACTCAGCTCGACGAATTGAGGTGATGTCTGTGTGTGTGTATGTGTGTGTGTGTGTGTATGTGTGTGTGTGTATGTGTGTGTACAAAAAACTCACATCACTTTTTGGCAGTAAACCTCAACCGATTTTAATGACCGACGGTTCATTCGACGAGGCATATAGCCCCATTGTTTCCTATTGAAAATGGTTCGGATCGGTCCAGCCGTTCCGGAGTTATGGCCATTTAGGTGTTCCGGATCGGTACCTCTGGGAGGGACCAGACATGAAAATGCAACAAACCCATGCATGCGACATATCAAACCACGGCATTTTCGATCATCTGATAAATGGAAAGCAGGAAAATAGTCTCAGACCATATCTGAACCGGTAGTGTTCCGGAACCGGTTCCGGATGTCCCGCCGGAAGTGGCCAAATATAAAAGAGAACCAAACCCATGCATGCGACACATCAAACCATGGCATTTTCGATAATCTGATAAACGGTAAGCAGGAAAATAGTATCAGATTATATCTGAACCGGTAGTGTTCCGGAACCGGTTCCGGATGTCCCACCGGAAGTGGCCATACACAAAAGAGAACCATACCCATGCATGCGACACATCAAACCACAGCATTTTCAATAATCTGATGAACGGTAAGCAGGAAAATAGTCTCAGACCATATCAGAACCGGTAGTGCTCCGGAACCGGTTCCGGATGTCCCGCCGGAAGTGGTCAAACATAAAAGAGAACCAAACCCATGCATGCGACAGCGGCATTTTAGATAACGTGATAAACGCTTAGCAGGAAAACAGTAACTAAATGGATGCCCCCTTAGCAGGAAAACACTATCAGTCCATATCTGAACCGGTAGTGTTCCGGAACCGGTTCCGGGGGGTCCCGATGGGTGAATGCAAACTTTTTAAGGAGTGATATGTACGCATATGGTCAAATCTCAACCATTACATAGTAATTAACTATAGATGTTTTTGACTTTGCTTCTCTCAAACTGGCTATAACTTGAAAATGGTCAAACTTATCGCAGCTTTTTAACCCTCATTCGAAAGTTTATTTAATTATCTATCAAAAACAGATCTTTTAATCTAATGGTTTAGTTAAATATCTTAGTTTTCTACAGAATTTAAGCTCGAAAATATTGTTTTGCCTTTCTCGTGCACCGAAGTGTACTGAAAGGCTATATGTTCACTGCCATATATGGCGTCTCAAAATTCAAGATGGCCGCAAAAACTTCAAGACGGCAGCTGTTTAATGGAGATTTACGCTCTAAAACCATTCAATATGGGTGTATCTGATGTGGGGAAGAAGTCTGGAGTCCAAAAATAGCGACCAGAATTTCCAAGCTGCTGGACATAAATCCTAAATGGCGGCTCAAAATTCAAGATTGTGCCTGTTGTTTAAGAGTTCAAGGCTCAAAAATCAAAAACCAGATATATGATATGATCTCTGATGCCATGAAATGGATTTCTGTTAAACGTATGAAAGTACGATATTCATCCACATGTCACTTGAGTTGTGTTGAAATGTGTTTTCGAAGGCACGAGAAAGGCACCATCACCGCTAGGTGGATTAATTAGGGTTTTTTTTTAGGAATTTCTAGACGAATCAAAAATAAATCATAATGGAATTTTCTTAAGTGAGATGCTTGATGGAAACTTTGAATGATTTTTCAAAAGGATTCTCAAAAGAATTTTGATGGAGTCTTATAAAAAAAAATCGCAATTGTACTTTTAGAAGAGTTCCCAGTGGAATACTAGCAAACATTTCCTAGTGTTGATGGATATTAAAGAAGTCGTTGCAGAATTTTCAGAAGGATTTTTCGAAAGAATTCCTTCAGAACTCCTAAAGAAATTCCTCTGAGATTTTTCTTAGAGGAACTTCTGTAGGCATATTTAGAGATTTTTGTTTAATTATTATAAAATGGATTATATGGAAATTTTCTGGAGAAGTTCTGAAATTAATCTCTTAGTAAAACTTTAGAGAAACTCCTCAAAGAATCCTTGCAGCTATTTTTCCAAATAAAAAGCGCTGCAGTAATTTTTGAAGGAATCTTTGGAGAAAATTTTGAAGAAATCCTTGGCAAAAACTCTCAAGAAATCTTTGAAAGAACGCCAAGATGAATGATGAATGCTTGAGGAAATGCCAAGACAATTTCTTGGAGAAATCACTAAATGTTACGCAAGAAATCCTTGAAGAATCTATGGAGAAACACTTAACTTCTGAGGAATAAATCATCAAAAAAATATTTGAAGGATCTTCTGCAACAAACCATGGAAGAATGTTTGCAGAAATTCTAGAAGGACTTCTCTTCCTCTAGCGAAATTCCGATGTAGTTTCTTGAAAGAATCATTAAAAAACATTTGGTAGTTTTTTTCCTGGTATTTCTTAAAAAAATCTATGGATGATCTATTAGAATCCAAGAGATCATCCATATAATTTTTAAGACATTTCAGAGAAAAAATACTACCAAAATTTTCAGAATGATTCTGATGATGAGAAACTAGATGAATCCTCAGAGATATTATCGATAGAATCCCTGGTGGACTTCCTGGAGAAATGTTTCGAGAAATACTCGATAAAGCCTTTTCATGAATCTTTTGAAGTACTCTGAATATTTTTAAAAACATCCTCGAAGTCAACACTGAGAAATTCCGAATGACATTCTTGCATTAACTACTTAAAAGATTCTTGAAAACAAATTACTTTTCAGGAAAGATTTTTATTTTAAGGAAAAAGGTCAAGCAATCTTCGAAGGACTTCCTAAAGGTTTACTTGTTACCATTCCTAAATAAATTGTGTAAAAAATAGACATAATTCTTAAAAATAAATCTAACGTTCATTGATGGAACTCCGGGATTTATCCTTGCAGAAATCTCCGAAGAAGTTCATAAAGGAATAGGTACAGAGAATAATTTTTAACCTTCCGTCAGTCTCTTGGCCAACACTGCCAGCATCAGGCTAAGCTAAGTACAAAAGTCGAGATTTTTTCAACGTTATGTACAAAATACAACGGCGCAATCATTCGAGAGTTAAACGTATAGATTTATCATTGTAAAATTCGTATATCTGTAATTTTCATGGGGACCCACAAATTTGGCTCCGCACCGGGCCCCTAAATTCCTAGCTACGCCACTAACGATGTGCATAACTGCGTAAAGGTTTCGTGTGAATTATCCAGTTCATTCGAATTTCGCCGGGGACTGCGACAAGGTGATGTACTTTCATGCCTACTTTTCAACATCGCTCTGGAAGGTGTAAAGTGACGAGCCGGGCTCAACAGCCGGGGTATGATTTTCACAAATTCGGTCAATTTGTGTGCTTTGTGGACGATATGCACATCATCTTCAGAACATTTGGAACGGTGACAGAGCTGTACACCCGCCTGAAATTCGGACAGGCTGGCAGGCAGAAGCGAACACGACCGGGTCTGTCTAAGAAGACTGGTGGTTCTCTACGGATACGAAACATGGATCATGCTGGAGGAAGACCTGCAAGCATTCGGTGTTTTCGAGCGACGTGTGCTAAGGACGGTCTAAGGTGGTGTGCCACCCCGAGTTCACTGCACTTTACGGCGAACCCAGCATCCAGAAGGTGGCTGGAAGGATATGATGGGCAGGGCGTGTTGCAAGAATGCCGGATAACAAACCTGTAAAATTAGTGTAAAGTTGGGGCGGACCAGGTGGAGCGTGACTTGGCGAGCATTGGACGTGATCGAGGATGGAGAGCCGCAGCCACAACCGAGTATTGTGGCGTATACTTGTTGATTATGTCTAATCTTAACCCTTCAGGTCACGCGCCTTTGTAAAAAGTACAACATTATCAAACAACACCGTTCGTCGTATACTGCGCAAGCGTGGTGCAGTTTTAGTATCAAACTGGCGTGCGTCCTGAAAGGTAAAATTTGATGTAAGAGCAAATAAATGTATTGTGACACCATAAGTATCACTTGATCATTCAAACTCTCAGTTGTTTTAATTCAATTCCAATTTGTACGTAAATAAACTCAAACGAGTCTTCAAGCAATTTATTACGCTACCTACAATTTAGTCGTTTCACGACAACTGTGCGTCGTCGGTTGTGCCACGATCCAAAACATAAAGCCGGCAAATAGACAGAGACAGAGACAAACATGCGCTGCCAGCCAGCACCTATGCCATTGTGAATTTCTGGATTGCTGTGAATAGGTCCGGTGAAATTTTATATGCAGCAATTTGTCAAGCTGGGGATTTGTTTGCACTGGTAATATTGTTTTCTTGCTATTTATGCGACAGGCGAGTACCTCCTCCGGGTATTTGGCGGAAAGTTTGCAGAACTGCGCTACTCCATCCTCCCAGCAGGCTCTCTTCAGGCTGTTAATAATGGATTGCGTGATTATTTTGCAATTAGATGTGGAGTGTGTTTGTCTGTGCGTAGTTCACTCACGAATAGGTTGTTATTTGGCACCTCATACATTACCGTTAAATTGTTGCATCCATTTGTTTTATCTTCAGAGGTGATGGCGCAAAATGGAAATTAATTTGTGTTTGCATTACGCTGGATGCATTTAGCCCTGGGTAATTGATATAATTTGGTAATTGCTTCAAACGCATGGTCGAGTGGTAAGGTGCTTCAAAAATTAGTTCGCAACAAATCACAAATTCAATCCCTGTCTGAATTACATACTGAAGTGCAGCTCATATCAATTAGTTAGATTTTTATAAAGAAACTATCGAAATGGCTATAATATAAAAATAAACTTATGTAAAAAGCAGAAGAGAAACGAATTCACGCATCAAGAAATAGAAGTACGCAAAAAGATTCCTTGCTGAGATATATGAAAGCATGGATAGGAATGATATGCGGAGCTTTTATGTAACTGTCAATGGTGCGCGGCACTTCATCAACGCCTAACGTTTGAAATTACATACCGGGAAAAAAAAAATACCTACTTACAGACACAACAATGATGATAGCCAGGCTGAAGGAGATTTTCGAAGACTTGTTGAATCATACCATTGAAGATGTAACTAAGAACAGGTTTTACATCGGAGATTGAAGAATTGTCAACGAGATTGTTGAAAATTTGATGTATCAGAGAATGTCGCGCACCCTGTCAAACAGACGGAGACTGAGCAAAGCGATTTAGGCCGCAAATGCAACACATTTTCTAAACGAGTGGAATAAAGATTAATTCCGTTTTATGGTAATAACTATTAGTTTATAACTGAAAAAAAAAATCACAGCACCTTCTATAAACTAAGCTTATTATTTTTCTGAGACACCAATAAAGATACAGAAGATTCCTAAATTTTAGGGTCACTAACATTCCTATTGTGAAGGAACAAGTGCAAAGCCGGTAATACTTATGAATGAAATTTTAAAATTAATTTAGCCAGTTCATAGTTACGAACGGCACAATTAGTTTCAATTAAAATATGCCACTTCCACAGAGGAAGCTGACCCACATTACGAGCCTTCAGAATGCAAACAAGGTACATTCCACGTAGCATCACTATTTTTTGCATTCTAATCAATGTTGAAACAGACTCCCAAATAAGCCATTATCATTCGATACCCATATATTGCAGCCATCGTTAAATCAAATCTCCATACATCAAACTCCCTCTCCTACTCCCTCCCTTGTGTGCCATTAAAACTCACAAAATGCTCCCGAACTGCAAGCTCATCCATCACGGCTCATTAATAATAACGTCTGACAACTATTGTCATGTTTCCTCGTTAGATCGGTCCCTAATGGTAGTAGTAGCTGACTATCGGTGAACCAACTCATAAACATTATGACGGCGGTGTCATTTTGCGAGCAAATTGCAAAGTCAGCCAATAACAGGAGCTGATCAAACGAAATGCAAACGTTAGTATCTTGTGTGTTACTCAGAGAGGGTCTACCCTGGGCAGCCATACGACACAATACAAGCTTAATTTATTGATGTTTGATTGTTTTATATGAAAGTACGACTGTTGACTTTTGCACTCTTCTCGTTTACAGCCACGAGGAGTGCTCTTATCTCTCTGGATACATGATGCACGTGCACTGCACATATAAACAAATTGCATAACTTTGTATCGTGTATCCAATCTTGAAACCAACAGGACAAGAATGCATCCAGGGATGCCAGATTACCTGTCTATGTGACCCACTTCTTAATGATACTTGTGTTTCATCATCAACTTTTCCTCAATTATTTATTCGACAACTTTTACGTTCACCATTTTCTTCTCAATTTAATATATCGCTAATGAAAAAACAAACTTTCAATTTTCTCCATTTGACGCACGATATGATCACATCTATCGGCATCGGCATCATTCACCTCTATGGCGACGTTGCTAGTACCGAAGGTGGCGTGGTAACAGATCTAGGAGTATGTGCACAGGAAGAAAGACTTCCGGCCCCTGACCTCCAAGAGATTGAGGAGGAGGTTGACCGGTTGGAAAACAACAAAACCGCTGGAGCAGATCAACTACCAAGCGAGTTACTGAAACACGGTGGAGAAACACTGCACTGCACACTGTTGCGGATGGCATAAAAACGTGATCGAAATTGTTTTGACCTTGAAAACATGATTTTTGATCTTTGGTGTCTTCGGCAAAGTTTTTCTATAAAATAAGCCCTAATTTATGGAAAAATCAGTTTTGTGATCAATCCCCCTAAAAGTGAGAAACGATTTCTAACTTTTTCATTTGTAAACCAAAAAAATATGTTTGTTCAGAGAAGTTGTAGACATTTTCACTAGAAACAACTTTGCCGAACATACAAAATTTCTATCTTTTGATTTGTATGTACATTTGAGGCGTTTTTTATGAAGCACCCCTAAAAATCAGTTTTTTGCTTATAACTTTTTCTATGAATTTTTCACGATTTCCAAATGTTCTAGCAAATGTTTTGCCTTATTAAAACGCGTAACTTTTGCGAAGAAAGTATATATCTATCTCTCATATTTATCATGTTATTGGAAATTTCACTTTAAAAAATGCTTATGTTTGACATACCCATTTGTTAACATTCGCACGTTTTCGCAGACCAGGATTTTCACATTTGAAAATATGGAACGAGTTTTATCTATTGCAAATATAGCCAGTTTTAGCCTGATTTCGCCTGCATATTTAAATTCACATACTAGAAATGACTATCATTATAAAATGTGTTATTTGTAAAATGATCAACATGTCAAAAAATGTACTCAGTGCTTTTCTTACATGATTTTTCCACATGAACACGCAAAAGCGTTTTCACAGAATCACTTGGAACTGCATCAGATGACTTTCCCATAAAATTTAGGTTTTTTTTTCAGATAAACAGTGGCTCTCATAGTAGTACGATAAGTCTCTTCCACAAAATAAACGATATTGTTGAATGATCTTGCTAATGCTCATAAAATTTTTCGAGTTCATGTACACTTTGTAGAAATGTAAATTTTCAGAAAGTTTAAATAATAACATCTAATGATTCGATTAAAATTGGGTTTCAATTTGTTTACTTGAAAATTATTACATATCTGTTAATATTAACGCATATCATTGATTAACGTCATCACTTATTTCATTGCTTCCAGTTACTATCTCGTCATATGTTTAGGGCAAAAGGTTGTTCGCATCCTACGTTTATGGTGTTCTAGTTTTTTTAGGAAATAGTCCAATATTCCTTATTATGGGATCAGATGTTTCAAGCAGACGATGTAGGAGATCTGTGTTAGTTTAGATTTTTGGAAACTTACGTCTATGATCCTCTCTGTAATTCTTGGTGTCTTTGTTGCGTACCTCTTGTGCTTCCTCGGACAGAAAAACATACATACAGTAACTGGAAGCAATACATTTAATGATGACAGTAATCAATGATATGTGTTAATATTAACAGATAAGTTTCATTTTTCAAGTAAAAGTAAACAAATTAAAATTCAATATTAATCGAAACATCAGTTGTTGTTATTTGAACCTTCTGCAAATTAACATTTTCACAAAGTGTACATGAACACGAAAAATTTTATGAGCATTAGCAAGAGCATTTAAAAATATCGATTATTTTGTGGAAGAGACTTATTGTACTATTATGAGAGCCACTGTTTATCTGAAAAAAAAACTTAAATTTTATGGGAAAGTCATCTGATGCAGTTCCAAGTGATTCTGTGAAAACGTTTTTGCGTGTTCATGTGGGAAAATCATGTAAGAAAAGCACTAAGTACATTTTTTGATATCTTGATCATTTTACAATAACACATTTTATAATGATAGTCATTTCTAGTATGTAAATTTTAATATGCAGGCGAAATCAGGCTAAAACTGGCTATATTTGCAATAGATAAAACTCGTTCCATATTTTCAAATGTGAAAATCCTGGTCTGCGAAAACGTGCGAAAGTTAACAAATGGGTATGTCAAACATAAGCATTTTTTAATGTGAAATTTTCAATAACATGATAAATATTAGAGATATCTATATACTTTCTTCGCAAAAGTTACGCGTTTCAATAAGGCAAAATATTTGCTAGAACATTAGGAAATCGTGAAAAACTCATAGAAAAAGTTATAAGCAAAAAACTGATTTTTAGGGGTGCTTCATAGAAAACGCCTCATATGTACATACAAATCAAAAGATAGAAATTTTGTATGTTCGGCAAAGTTGTTTCTAGTAAAATTGCCTACAACTTCTCTGAACAAACATATTTTTTTAGTTTACAAATAAAAAAGTTAGAAACCGTTTCTCACTTTTAGGGGGATTGATCACAAAACTGATTTTTCCATAAATTAGGGCTTATTTTATAGAAAAACTTTGCCGAAGACACCAAAGATCAAAAATCATGTTTTCATGGTCAAAACAATTTCGATCACGTTTTTGGGCCATCCGCAACAGTGTGCACTGGTGAGAGCACTACACTGAGTCATTACCAAGATTTGGAAGGAGGAAGTATTACCGGAGGAATATTTGGAAGGTATCGTGTGTCCCATCTACAAAAAGGGCGACAAGTTTTAATGCGGGAACTTCCGCGCGAGCACACTACTGAGCGCTGCATACAAGATACTCTCTCAAATTTTATGCCGCCGCACATTGGAGTAAATCACATCGAAACCTGATCATAAGTGGAAAAACTCAAAATGAAGTAATTGGGTTTTCTGTTGTGTTTTTGCCAAGTGTAGTTATCGTGTAATCGTTTGACAGCTAAGCAGTGTACAAATGTTTTGTTTACGCTTATCAGAAGAGGTTAAGTGAAGCTGAAGTTTAGCCGTTTTCTTTGATATAACTCACAGCGCGTGCTAGTTTTGACCGTACAAAGTGAATGAAATTGATAGTCCAACAATGCAGTTTGTTAAAGAAGGTTAATGTTGTTATTCTGTTAATTTGAAACCCAAACAAATTGACGTTGAATTTACATACAATATATGAAAATATTGAAAAAAAAATATTTGATGGAATCCTTTACCGTACATTCAAAATGAAATAAGTTGATTTTCCGGCTGTTTCCGGAAAATCTGCGTTTAGTGTATGATAAAACTATTGTTCCTCTTTCAAATGCAGAAAGAAAACCTTCCGGATGTTTCCGATTTCAAAAGTTGCAACACTTTGAAAAAATCGTGATAATTATATTATTATATGATATTATTTGCCTTAAAACACTATTTGGCCCTCTGAACGTATTTCTGCTGAAAACTAGAACTTAACAGCTTTCAAGCAAAAAAAGAAGTTTAAAATCGGTCAACTGGTTCAAAAGTTGTGATTTTTTGAAAAAAAAAAATAGTTCCGAAAAATCTTGACTTTTACAATCATAAAATCACCCTAATGACGGAATAAAAAAAACGAAAACTATGAAATACGTTTCATTACTAATTTGGGTTGCATTTGGGTTGTGAAAATGCGTCAAAATAATTTTGATCAGTTTTGATGTACTAGGTGCTCCACTGTGCGCCGTCTATCACCGATTGCAAGAGAGCTCGTGGGGAAAAATCAGGATGAATTCATGGGTGAATTCACTACAACGGACCAGAAGTTCGCCATCCGCCAGGTGTTGCAGAAATGCCGCGAATACAATGTGCCCAAACATCACTTGTTCATCGATTTCAAATCGGCGAATGATACAATCAATCGAGAACAGCTATGGCAGATAAAGTGATAAACGGATAAACTGATACGCAATGCGACGATGGATCGAGTGATGTGCGTAGTTCGAGTATCAGGGACACTTTCGAGTACCTTCGAATCTCGCAGAGGGCTACGACAAGGTGATGGTCTTTCGTGCTTGCTGTTCAACATTGCTTTAGAGGGTAAAATTAGGAGAATTAAGACGATAGCGGAAACGTACATCCGACTAAAGAGTGAAGCCAGGCGAATCGGATAAGTCATTAATGTGTCGATGACAAAGTACATCAGGGGTTCCCAACCTTTGTGAGGTGGCGCCCCCTTTTAGGCATTCTCAAAACAACTGGGGCCCAATGAAAATTTTTAGAAAAAAATATGAATTAAATGAGTGACACCGAGTTTTTTGGATACAGTGATGTAGCCAGAAATTTACTGTGGGAGGAATTTTCGACGATCAATGATACGTTTTTTATATTCGACACTCACATTTCGTAAACAATGATGTCATGTACATTCAATTTCAGTCGTAGCTGAAATATAGTGGCGCAGCCGAAAATTTTTTCTTCTGAAGGCGTTTTATACTGAAAATTTGTTCCTCAAACTGTGGATTTTGGGGGTGGCGGTATACAAAATTTAAAATTGGTATAATTTGCACAAAATACAATAAAAATATAACAATTTTTTGGTAACATCGCGGCCCCCCTGGAATGGCTTCACGGCCCCCCAGGGGGCCGCGGACCACCGGTTGGGAACCCGTGAAGTACATGATGGCAAAGGGCTCCAAGGAGGAATCACCGTGTCCGCCACCCCAAATTTATATCGACGGTGATGAAATCGAGGCGGTTGAAGAATTCGTGTGTTTTCCCTCTTTCAAAATTTCAAGTAAAATTAAACAAAAATAATAAGAATTCATGTACTTGGGATCACTGGTGACTGCCAACAACGACATCAGCAGAGAAATTCAGAGGCGCATTGTTGCAGGAAATCGTGCTTACTATGAACTCCGCGGAACTCTACCATCGAATAAAGTTCGCCGTAACACGATGTTAACTATCTACAAAACGCTGATTATACCAGTCGTCCTCTATGGGCACGAAACATGGCCCCTTCGTGCAGAGGACAAATGCGCCTGAGAAGGCGAATGAATCATGAACTGCATCAGCTGCTGAGAACCAACCATCGTCCACACTGCGAAAATCAGGAGGCTACGGTGGGCGGGTCACGTCATCAGCATGCCGGATAGAAACCCGACTCAAATGGTTCTCGAGAGTCATCCGACCGGTACAAGAAGACATAGTGCGAAGCGACACGCAGCAATGAACCGAGCAGAATGAAGACGACTCATATGTACAGCAGAGGTCACTCAGGCCTTAGTCTGACCGGTAAGGTAAGTAAAGCTACCTTGGACAGGGGGGTCTGTCCCAAGTAACACACTTGTCACAGAAGAGTCACGGCGGCGCAGGTTTTTGTTGCGCAGAAGTCACTTTGACTAACTTCTAACAAATAAACACTTACTTGCTAGAAGTAAGTCACAGTGACTTTTGCGCAACAAAAACCTGCGCCGCCGTGACTCAGCTGTGACAAGTGTGTTACTTGGGGTGAGGAGAACGTCGTTGAGGGACCGACCGAATGTTGACCGTCAAGACGAACCCAAGTAACACACTTGTCACAGAAGAGTCACGGCGGCGCAGGTTTTTGTTGCGCAGAAGTCACTTTGACTAACTTCTAACAAATAAACACTTACTTGCTAGAAGTAAGTCACAGTGACTTTTGCGCAACATAAACCTTTGCCGCCGTGACTCTTCGGTGACAAGTGTGTTACTTGGGCATCTATTAGGGTTCGTAGCTTGGTAGTGGTGCTGTACATCCTAATGACTTCGAGATAAGGAAGATAGCAACGAGGTGTGTTGGCTCACTTCTTGGGATCAAACTCCCGTATGTGTTCAAGAGCTTGATATCCGTGGGTGAATTTCTGGTACAGGGCGTGCTTTTCTGGATCTCTGGCAAGCGATTGTTCCAGAGAGTAGAATCATCGAGTCGCGTTGTACTAATATTGTCGCCTGACTGGAGAAGCAACTCTTCTCGCTTTGAGAGCCTGATGACGTAGTGACCATCTATGTACAATTGTACATATCGGACGGTATGTTCAATGAAGTGTTCCTCGCATGGAGTGTGTATCGCTCGGACGGAGACCAGCTTTTTGACTGTTGTACCTCTTCTGCTGCCGGAAGCGGTTGACCAGCTCGTCAATTGTGCAAGGACTTCTAAACTGGCAGTTACGGGGATCTTCGTGGTCGTGGTTTTCCAGCATATACTCTCCAGTGACGAACCATCCAAGTTTGGTGTTCTGGACGTGCTCCCTTATCGACCGTTGACAGGTGTCGACGGATAACTGTGCAGTGTGCAAGCTTCAAGATGGATCACGGAATAATCAGCATCGAACACATCACGGAGAACAATGAAATACGCGATGAGACGCTCACGCACGCTTCGTGCTCTACGCGTTTTGGCAATTCCAGTGATTGTCATCGGCTGTGGCAGACGCGTCCGTGTAGTTGGAGCTTCTCGCACATTCCGGCATACATGAAGTTTCGTTATGATGTACAGTCCAGCAAACACCGTGCGGTAATAATGCGATCTCTTGTTCTGCGGATGTTCATGAGCGCAGTTGGCAGAAAAACGGTTCCAAAGACCATGGCATGGGATTTCCAGACCAAAGTGCACTGGGGATTCCTGGAAATAGCGTGAACATGGTGATAGGGAATGATAGAAGTACTTGTATTAGTACATGAATGCTGATCTGGAACTTGTGCAACGGACTTCAAGCACGCTGGACTCGACTGTACGGGAAACACTTAATCCACAGCGACGCAGCAGGTAGATTCTTCTGACTAGGTGCTGGACTTGGGTTTCGTATCGCTGCTGTTCGTGTGAAGCAGCGTATGGCGTTTTCGGTAGTTGACTCCGACTTGCTGGCACTAGAACTCGAAGGTGTCGAACAAGATGCGCTCTTTGCTGACACAGCCACGGCTGATTCTGGCGGAAGCTAGGGCGAGAAAATGAAACGAATGTTACCTGGGGAACTGCGTGTAGGACTCGAGAATATTTATAAAAGAAAGTTCACCGTCTGAATCTGCGATGGCATGGAGGTCGAGTCATCAGCAGCTGCGTTGGATGTTTATGAGGTTCCTCCCAGAACGGAAGCAATGCTGCCGGCATCGAGTTTGGCGCAGTGGTTCTCCCATTCCCGGAGCATACACGAATCAAGGCGAACTGGCAGCATATAAACCGATATGGAACTCATGTCGGCTGGTTCATTCAAGCTCTTCAACAAGGAGATTTGCTGTTTAAAGCGATCGACACGCTCTAGAAGATCTTCGGTGGATCCTTAACGCATCGCTGGAGTTACGAAAAGCGTCCGAACGTGACACTTGACTCATCAGTCCTCCAAACGAACACATTGGCATGGTAGGTGGTTGGAGTCTCCAGTTAGCCTAGCGGTTAAGGCTATAAATCGCCAATCCGGAGACGGCGGGTTCGGTTCTCGTTCTGGTCAGGGAAATTTTCTCGACTCCCTGGGCATATGTAGTGTATCAATGTACTCACAATATACAAATTCATGCAATGACAGGCAAAGAAAGCCCTTCAATTAATAACTGTGGAAGTGCTTAAAGAACACTAAGTTGAAGAGAGGCCGGCCAATTTCCAGTTGAAACATAGAGCCATAAAGAAGAAGAAGAAGATTTGCTGTTCAAAGCAATTGACCAGCGCTAGAAGATCTTTGGTGAATTCTTTACGCATCGATGGAGTATCGAATAGCGTCAGATTGTGACACTTGATGAGCTGTTGCTTGCAAGACCTCTCAGGTAATGTAGCCTCATAACGGGTACAATATCACTCCGAGAACCGATTGCAGACTGGAAAGATTCGCAAAAGCCACACCAGTCCCCCAAACGAATACTTAGGGAGATTCAGCTGATACCACACGTTCATTGGCATGTTGGGTGGTTGGAGCGACTGAAGAGAGAGGGAAACTGGCGGCCTTCGCGATCTGCTTCAGATGGTATCAGGTATCAGAAGGCCGGCTCCAGAGGCACGTTATCCTCCATTTGGGACATTTGTGCCATCGCCATACATATAAGCCTATTTCATCATTTACCTGAGGGAGTGGGACAAGGGATGGAATGATATTAGGAAAGGGAAAGGTGATGAAATAGGAAGGGGTGCCCTAGAAGAGGGAATGAACGCATAAGCGCAATGAGAGCTCATAGCCCATACCACAACGGGTTTAATCAGTGCCCTGAAAAGGACATTGTAAAACGCATATGCGTAAAGAGAGCCTATAGCTCATTGGAGGTAGCTTGTGACGCCATGCCACTTTCAATATGACATTGAAAGGCACGTCATCGAAAGCATCCTAAATATTCAAGAAATCACCCAAGCAAAAACTACGTTTGAGCGAGTACTTTCTTGAAAACGTATACAACTTTGTGTAAAAGAGTCACTGTGGACATCCCAAATTGGGAAGCATGTGAGTTCACATGAAAAGGCATGTCAGCCAGACGAACATCACAGATGTGATAATCGACAATGCGTTTCAAGCATTTCAGAAAGAACGAGGTAACCAGATGAATCTGGAACTCATTCCTTCTTTATACAACGCACGCACCCTTTCGGGATAAAACTATAAAGTAATTTCACGCCATGAAAATACCCAATAGCAAACTACAAGAGTTCAAAACATGTTTGAAATACTCAAATCCCTTTGGAGAAAAATAGGACAAACTCCCATTTGCACCTAGAGATTTGAAGTAAGCAGAGCTTTTTAGTGCCCACTAAGTCGATTATATAGCTATAATTCTCAAGCAGAAGCTAGAGATTCGTAACTATACAAACGAATGGTTTATCCGAAAATATTTGAACTTGAACAGATCAGAGTTCCATTCAGGAATATTTCTTACGGTCCGCAGAGACCGCAGAGGACAAGCTTCTTTCAAAGCAATAGTTATGGTATACCACAATGGAGGGCATTGTAGGTACATAACCACAATGAAACTCTCTTGGAGTTGCTATGGAAGCGAGTTATCCATAAAATGTGGTCGCAACCAATTAGTACAGGTTCCCTAGTTTGTTGAGCAGGATCGCTTGAATACGCAAATTTTGCGAAGGAACACTCAAAAGTGCAAAGAAGGTCAAATGGAGACTCCTCATCTGACACATGCCAATCAGTCAACTTATGACAAATTCTGCTCATGCAGAGTTGGGTCAGGTGCAATTCTATGCTAAGTCACTGTACTACCTAAGTAATCCATCAAACTGAAGCATCTCAAATTAATGTTTGAGCTGCTTCAGATGATGTAATCATCGTAGCAATATTGCCAAATACCAGCGAAAAGATGCTGAATACAAGAGCTTGCTTGAAGGCATCCATAAGGAAATGTTGAAAAATACTGTTAACGTTATTCTAAGATGCATGCATGCTCGAGGCACGACACTTCATTTATAATGAAACAAGCAAACTGGGTTCACAAGGTAACCTATACAGAAGTTACCCTACGAAAATGAACTTTTCGAAGTAGAGCCACTTGGGCTACACACGCTTCTTACGCTGAAAATTTATCTGAGGTTTCCTAGCCGTAGCCACTACCCAAACTAGACAGGATTACATCTTTACAATCACAGAACAAAAAGGAAACCTCAACAACAAACCAAATCGGTGTCAATTGAAAAACGCCAATGGCGAAAACGCATTAAGCGAACCCATATAGATGGTAATGTAAGCTAATTTACAGCATTTGAATAATCCCGCCCTTATTTAGCTTCAAATTTGAGACTTAAGAAGGGCAACTGATTATCTCGGAGAAACGCAAGGTCCACTGCACTATTGCTCCGGTTAGTGCAGTAAGGGCGTAATACTGTGGAGGACGCCCTAATTCTCCACAGGCTCCGTTTATGGTTAGGTTTTTATTAGACCCCCCTAGCCATTCATTCCTTGGCACGGTAAGCATAAAGCCGCATAACACCATGAATTAGGGGTCACCTGTTTAGTGGACTCTTACCACTGGATCAGGCGGTCCGTAGTGTTATTCTTAGCCAATTGAGACAACCGCTACCGACACTAAACAGCTATCTAGGCTGATCGGGAAAAGAAGTTAACATTGCTTCACGCAAAACATAAGCAGTACACAGGGTTAAAATATTTGTCCAGAAAGAAACCAATGCTTAAACATCTTGTTTGACTCGATCAAATATTACTTTATGTCAAACTGATGTTGTTTCTTGGGTTCTTCCCTTGTGAACTATTTGACTCTGTGTACTTCAGGCCACACGTTTCAAGTCAATGGGTTTCTCTTCCATATATAAAGCCTTCATATTTACAGCTACCTAATGGAACAGAACAGCTCCTTTCTGGCCTTTTCCTTGTCGAGATTCTTCACATAAAACTCCAACAAAGACACGGAATCCTCTACATTCTACTTCTTCTGCACCCCTTAATCAAAGCTCTTCACCTCTTCTGCCATTTTGTCACCAGGAACATGTCACCCTGGTGTTGCCGTTTCGCTGTGCATTTTGCTCCACTTGTTTTATGGCCTCCAAAAGATATTTCTAAAGGAATCCTTGAAGTAATTTCTGGAGGGTTCCTTTGAAAAATCACTGGAAGAATTTGTAATAGAATCTTTGGAGTAACCTTTGGAACAATCCCAGAAAGAGTCTTTAGAGGAATCCCATCAAGTATTCCTGGAGGAATTCCAAGAAGATTTCCACAAATATATCTCCATAAATTGCTCTTGGGAAAGTCCTGGAAAGTCTCCTTGAAGTTTTTTTCAGGAATTGCTCCTGTGATTCTTCCAGGGATTTCCCAAAGGATTTCTGCAGAAATTGCTTTTAAAAATTACCTCTTGGAATTCATTTGAGAGTTTCTGCAAGGATACCTTCAGCAATTCCTCTTGGAATGCCCACTAGTATTCCAGGTGAAGTTCCTTGTGAGATTTATACAGGGTTTTTTTTTGAAGGTTTCCTCCAGAAGCTCCTCATGGAATTACCACATGATTGCCTGCTGGGATTCTCTCAGGAATTCCTCTTTCTGTTCCTCAAGAGATTTTTCCAATAAATTAACCCAATCATTTTTCTTGGATTACTTCTAGAAATTCTTGTTTTCTTTTTCTTTTTTCAAGTATTTTCAACTGGTTTTCCTCCAGTAATTACTCTTGGAAGTCCTTCAAGAAGCCCTAACCTAAACCATTCCACCTGAGAGGAATCACAGCAATACTTGTGGAAAAATATGAAGAATTCCAGCAACAATTTCGGCAGGAATCTTCGAATCTTAGGAAGCTTTGGAAGCTGTTCATAAACCACGTAGACTTTTTTGAGGGCTGGGGGGGGGGGGGTCTGAGGTGATCAAATTATAGTTAACGTGGTTTATTAACAGCCCCTTTATAGAAAACACACAAATTAAATGCGGAGAAAAATACTGATTATTGAATTATAAACAAAAGAGCACCTTCTTCTAGGCCATTATGATTTTTTGCTGCTTTTAAGAACTTTATTATGATACTCAAAATTAATTTAGAAGTGATTGGTTTATATCTCTTTTTGACAGCTGTGCAAGTGTTTGACAGCTTTGCTCAATATAAAATCCGACAAAGAGTGATTCAACTAATCGCTACCATACCATACAAACTTCAAATTGATTTTCAAATAAGAACTCGGGTTCCAAAACTCATGAAAATTTTGATTTCGATGGCGTGCGGATTCAGAATATAAAATTAGGATAGGAATTTACTTCGTCATGGGCGCCAAGTCGCATCATATAAGACAGAAATCAGCCAATGATAAAAGATATTCCAGTTTACCTTTGCCAATGTCCGAATAGAAGGAGGTAAAAAATGTAGGCTATTAATAGTCAGCCACTATAGTACTGGAAATCGAATGATTACGCAAAATTCCCCGTTTTAATATTACTCCATTTACGAGTTGAACATTTTTTTCGTTTTGTGTATGACGAAGGCAATTCACCTATTGGACTGACCCTCAATCACAGCTCACAAAAGCTCTGAGGCACTTCGAGCTTAGATTGTACTGCAGCAAAAGCTGCTTAATTTCTGAAATAAATGATGTTTCCTATTGGTAATTTGTAAAAACAAGTTGTCTTCGTTCCAGAGAAGATGCATATGCATATGAAACATCGCATTTCACAACCACAGAGAAAGATTTGATCTGTTGGGATTTTATTTTTTTTTGACAAATTAGTAACGATCATTATTGGTAAGAGCCTAGTATGATGTAAATAAGATAGTGGTTTAATCAGCACACTTTCCAACAATACATTTTTCCGCAAATTTATAGCAGACATCAATACTCTATCTAATACAAAAGTCTACGAAGGGGGAGGGGGATCATATATTGCCAAAAATGTGTCTACGATAAACTACGCCAGCGCCTCATCATTTATGAAAAATGAAAAATCATGTTCTAGTGGGACTCGAACCCATGACTACTTACGCTAGACCGGCGTTTCAATCAACTAAGCCACAGTACAGATTAGTTGGTTGAAGCGCCAGTCTGGCGAATATGGAGATGTGGGTTCGAATCCCACCAGAACGAGTTTTTTTTCACAATTTTATCTTTCAATTTGCTAATTAATCAGCATTCTGTTCTTCTAATTTCAAGTTTTTCCAAGAAGCAGCAATCCTGGTACATGTCAGTAAAGGGCAACATAGTCATGTGTATCTGGTTTGCGTTTCATAGGCGCAGTTGATAGCTTGAGCGCGCGATTGAACCAAGCTCTCGACGCATGCTTAAAAGACACCGGAAACACATACGGTTCGGTACCTAAGTATGCTGTGTGCTTAAGTAAGTCTCGGTAGCATTGAAACAATTTGCTCTCGCAGAAGACACAACTCCAAGCGTCTTAAGAGTTTGGCATCCAAGCCGAAAGAGAAAGCTGGAATTGTGAAAATAGTGATCATGGTGTGGGCTCGGAGTCAGTTTGTCTTTCTTTTCCGCAGAACCGTTTCTTGCTTCTAAGGCTTATTTGGTTGAAGCGCTAGTCTGCTAAATATGGAGTTGTGGGTTCAAATCCCATCTGAACGCGATTTTGTCACAATTACATCTCTCAATTTGCCAACTAATCATCATTCTGTGTCTTCGAATTTCACGTGTTTTTCAAATTTCATCCGGATTTCTTACTGAAAACCCTGCAGGGGTTTCTCAAGTTATTTTTTTTTTTTTGCTTTTCCATTAACCCCTAAATGTGGGCGAAATTCCGGGAGGAATCCCAGATGCAACTTCCTGAGGATCATTTCGCAATACAGTAGTGTTCCGATTTTATCACGCCCCTTTTCACAAATGATTTTAAATTTTCTACAAAATCTAAACGCATTTTCAATATTGTTAACGTTGGAAAACGTGCCTGAAACATTCATCTTGAATAAGAAAGGAAACACTTTTTCTCAAAAGTAACAGCAAATGAATGAAAAGTGAAGGAATGACGCGCGAAGGGCGTGATAAAATGGGAACATTACTTTAATTCTGAAAGAATTCTTTCCAGAATTCATAATTTCATCGCATCATCCAGAAATCCTTTCTGTAATCAATTGATTTCTCCAGCATTTATTCAATGAAAAAAAAAGTACACGCTTGATTTTTTTTTTTGATTTTTGTACTATAGCTGGATTTTTGCCAGAATTACTGCCAATGCCGTGTTCAACGGAGGAATCACTGTCCGAGTGAACGACGAACTGAAGGAGCGGTTTGTATGCAAAGTGCTGTGGCGATGCTTGTTACAGGTAGGATGCCATTTGTCCGCGTCGATTAGGAGAACATTATTACTGGTCACTTGAGCGGATACTTATAGGTGAGTTCGTTCCATAGTATCAAAATATGGAAAAGTAAAGCAATACTAAAAGAAAAAGGAAAAACCCTAATTAATCCACCTAGCGGTGATGGTGTCTTTCTCGTGCTTTAAAATATCCTTTCAACAAAACTCAAGCGACGTGTTGATGACATTGATATAAATACAAAATGAAAACTGCTTGCTAAATCTACTCAATATGGATACATTTTATATTAGCATAACATCCAATATTCAGAAAATATAAGACAACGATCCAGAAGTCGAACCAAACAAGTGTTACGAAGCCGAAAAATTTCGAAACGATAGATTTTCCGGTCATCGTTTTTTAACTCCTGATATCTATTTCAACTAAACTAAGCGCCATCTTGAACATTGAGACACCATCTACGATGGTGATACCAGAAGTATTCATTTTTTTACTCTGCACCTAAAATTACATAAAATAGTCACCGTATTGAATTTTGTCATATCGTATATGATTTTCTGGTTACCAGTTTTGGACGAAGACCGGCATTCTTCCCCATTCAAACTATAGTCATATTGCAGACCTTGTGAAACAGCGCACAGCTTGGGTTTTCTGATTACAAATTTTGAATTCTGGACATATTTCCATACAAAATATGCCAATAATGCAAGAATTTGAATTCCTATAAAATAGGCGCAAACTTAAATACTGGGCTGTTATCTTGGATACTCTGGTGGACTCCGAACATATTTCCCATACCAAATACACTTATTTTACATAGTTTTAGAGCTCAAAATGCCTTAAAACAGGCGCCATCTTCTGTTGACACGATCAAATTCTTATTTTTCCATTTAACGTTGACCCATGCTGCTATTAATTTACACCTTTGGAATCTGGAATGGTACGATTTGATGAGATCGCTTTAGTTTTGTCTATATTTTGTTCTCTTTCAAATATGAGAACTTAGATCACTATTGTTCATACCTTACGTTTATCAGGCCATTAAACAAAGCCACGATTTAATTTTTCACATGAACGTTGGTTCTGCTACACAACAGCTAGTCTCTAATGTGATCTAAGGCTATTTTCTTGCTAACCGTTCATTAGATTATCAAAAAATCTGCGATCTGATGTGTCGTATGTATGGGTTTGGTTCATTTTATATTTGGTAATGTATGGGTTTGATTCACCTTTACTTTTAACTACTTTCGAAGCCACAGCTGAACCCGCAACACTACTGGGAATCTATTGTGGTCTGACCCTATTTTTCCATCAGGTTGTCGATAAGACGATTTGATGTACCGCGTCCATGGGTTTGGTTAAATTTTACATTTTACTACCCGGATCTGATTCCAGGTAACTACCGGCTGAACCAAATATGGTCTGACACTATTGTCTTGTTAACTGTTCATCGGTTAACCGAAAACGCTGCAAATTGAAGGTGTTACATGCAGGGTTTGACAATTTCGATGGGACTCTCGGAACCAATTCCGGAACACTACCAGTTGTCTCTAGTGTGATATTAGGCTATTTTCTTGCTAACTGTTTATCAGGTTATCGCAAAAGCTACGATTTGATGTGTCACATGCCTGGATTTGGTTAACTTTTACATTTGGCCTCTTCTGGCCACTCAAAACCGATTCTGAACACTTGCTGGCCGTTCATTAGGTAATCTAAAAAGCCGCTATTTGATGTGACGCATGTACGGGTTTGTTTCTCTTTCAGATTTGACCACTTCGGCGGGAACCCCGGAACCGGTTCCGGAACACTACTGGTTCAGATATGGTCTGAGATGATTTTCCTGCTTATTGTCCATCAGGTAATCAAAAATGCCGTGGTTTGATGTGTCGCATGCATGGGTTTGGTTCAATTGTATATTTGGACACTTCCAGCGGGACGCCTAGAACCTGTTCCGGAACACTACCGGTTCAGATATGGTCTGAGACTATTTTCCTGCTTACCGCCCATGAGGTTATCGAAAATGCCGTGATTTGATGTGTCGCATGCATGGGCTTGGTTCACTTGTATATTTGGCCACTTCCAGTGGGACGCCTAGAACCGGTTCCGGAACACTACTGGTTCAGATATGGTCTGAGATGGTTTTCCTGTTCATTGTCCATCAGGTCATCGAAAATGCCGTGATTTGATGTGTCGCATGCATGGGTTTGGTTCAATTGTATTTTTGGTCACTTCCAGTGAAACGCCTAGAACCGGCTCCGGAACACTACCGGTTCAGATATGGTCTGAGACTATTTTCCTGCTTACCGCTCATCAGGTTATCGAAAATGCCGTGGTTTGATGTGTCTCATGCATGGGTTTGGTTCACTTTGATATTTGGCCACTTCCGGCGGGACACCCGGAACCGGTTTCGGAACACTACCGGTTCAGATATGGTCTTAGACTATTTTTCTGCTTACCGCTCATCAGGTTATCGAAAATGCCATGGTTTGATGTGTCGCATGCATAGGTTTGGTGCATTTTCATATCTGGTCCCTTCCTGGGGTACCGTTCCGGAACACCTAAATGGCCATATCTCCGGAACGGCTGGACCGATCCGAACCATTTTCAATAAGAAACAATGGGACCAGATTCCGCGTCGAATGAACCGTCGGTCATTGAAATCGGTTGAGGTTTACTGCCAAAAAGTGATGTGAGTTTTTTTGTACACACTCACACATACACACACACGCACACACATACACACACACATACACACACAGACATCACCTCAATTCGTCGAGCTGAGTTGATTGGTATATATGACTCGACCCTCCGGGGCTTCTATCAAAAAGTCATTTTTGGAGTGAACATATAGCCTTTCCAGTACACTTAGTGTACGAGAAAGGCAAAAAGTAAGGAATATTAACATTCCTTCCCTTTTTCAATGACCGCAAGATCGTGGCTGGCACCGTTATTGACGCAACTACATAAATTTGGAACTTTCGAAAGCGTGCATTGTGGAAGGTTATCTATTTCCAAGTACGAAGTTGTTTCTGCTCCGTAGAGGAGTAAAGCGTGAATTCCGGGATGAACTAGCTCCGGGTGAAAATATCGTTAATAAAGACAAAAACCCAGATTGATCCACCTAGTGGTGATAGTGCCTTTCTCGTCGAATATGTACTCAAGAGCCATAAGCCGAAGTGTTCCTGAATTCTGAGAATACTCTAGAACGGAACAAATATTATTTTCTTTTTTTGTCACAGTGTTCGTTGACTTATCAATGGGGGAGTAGAGTTGATAAACAATTAATGTATTTGATGAAAAAATACCCAAACAATGGGCAAATCCGCTTAACTCATCGGATATGGTAATACATTTTCTGAAGGACTCCAATCTATATATATATAAAAATGCAGTGGCATACGTGGGACCGCGCATAACTTGCGAACGGAAGGTCCGATTTTGGTTGTCTTAGTTTTGTTCTGTTAGTTTTCACCCAAGGAAGGTTTATGAGGCAAAAAACATGGACAAATTGCGAGTTTTTGCCTTTCTCGTACACCAAGGTGTACCGAAAGGCTATATGTTCACTCCATAAATGAAATTTTGATAGAGCCCCCGGAGGGGCAAGTTTAATATACCAATCGACTCAGCTCGACGAGTTGGGATGATGTCTGTGTGTGTGTATGTGTGTGTGTGTATGTATGTGTGTGTGTATGTGTACAAAAAAAGGTCACCTCACTTTTAGATAGTAAATATAAACCGATTTTAACGACCGACGGCTCATTCGACGCGGAATCTGGTCCCATTGTTTCCTATTGAAAATGGTTCGGATCGGTCGAGCCGTTCCGGAGTTATGGCCATTTAGGTGTTCCGGATCGATACCCCTGGAAGGGGCCAGACATGAAAATGCACCAAACCCATGCATGCGACCCATCAAACCACGGCATTTTCGATAATCTGATGAACGGTAAGCAGGAAAATACTCTCAGACTATAACTGAACCGGTAGTGTTCCAGAATCGGTTCTGGATGTCCCGCCGGAAGTGGCCAAATATCAAATTAAACATAACTCATGCATGCAACACATCAAACAGCGGCTTTTTCGATAATCTGATGAACGGTTAGCAGGAAAACAGTATCAGACCACATCTGAACCGGTAGTGTTCCGGAACCGGTTCCGGATGTCCCACCGGAAGTGGCCAAATATAAAAGAGTACCAAACCCAAGCGACACATCAAACAGCGGCATTTTCGATAACCTGATGAACGGTTAGCAGGAAAACAATATCAGACTATATCTGAACCAGTAGTGTTCCGGAACCGGTTCCGGGGGTCCCGACAAATCTGGCCAAATTTAACAGAGTACCAAACCCATGCATGCGACACATCAAACAGTGGCATTTTCGATATCTTGATCAACGGTAAGCAGGAAAACAGTATCAGGCCATATCTGAACCGATAGTGTTCCGGAACCGGTTCCGGATGTTCCACCGGAAGTGGCCAAATATAAACGAGTACCAAACCGATGCATGCGATACATCAAATAGCGGCATTTTCGTTAATCTTATGAGCGGTAAGCAGAAAAACAGTATCAGACCATATCTGAACCGGTAGTGTTCCAGAACCGGTTCCGGGGGTCCCGACGGATGTGACCAAATATAAAAGAGTTCTAAACTCATGCATGCGATACAACAAATAACGGATTTTCTGATAACCTGATGACTGGTTATCAAAGAAATAGGTTAGGACCACATTACGGACAGCCGGTAGTGCCGTAACCAGTTCCGGGTGTCCCTCCGAAAGCGGCTAAATATAAAATTGAACTGAACCTATGTATGCGACACAGCAAAGCTAGGATTTTTTGATAACTAAGCAAACAGACTGGTGAAAAAATGTTTTACGTATATGGTCAAATCTCAACCGTTACCTAGTAATTGAACTTTACATGTTTTTGACTTTGCTTGTCTTAAACTGGCTATAACTTGAAAATGGTCAAACTTATCGCATTTGAAAGATTATTCAATTTGCTACCAAAAAGATCTTGGAATCTATTGGTTCAGTTAGATAACTAAAGCAAAAAAGCTCTAAAGCAGTGTTTTGCCTTTCTCGTACACTTAGTGTACTAAAAAACTATATGTTCACTCAAAAAACGATTTTTCGAAAAAAGGCTCTGTGTATCAAGTCGCATATATCAATCAACTAAGTTCAACGAATTGAGATTATGTCTGTATGTGTGTATGCATGTATGTATGTGCGCAAAAAAAGTTCACTCGCTTTTAAGGCACTTCCCATTGGCCGATTTTTCGGATTATAGCCTGAATCGAACCGGAATTGTTTGCTATCAAAAATGGTCCAGATCAGCCAAGGCGTTCCGGAGTTATGGCCATTTCAGTGATCCGGACCAGCACCGGTAGAACTGGCCGTATATAAAACTGAACTAGCCCTATCATGCGATACATCAAACTGCGGCGATTTTTGTAACCTTTAGCATGGTTGACGAGTTTTGTGCGGAAATCAACACTGAAGACCAGAAGCTCTACGGTGTCGGCTGTTTAATAGAGATTTAGGCTCTTAAAGCACGCTATATGGGAATATGTCTTTGATATGGGGAATATGTCTGGACTCCTAAAATGGCGACTAGAATATCCAAGATGGCGGTCTGAAATCCAAGATGGTGGCTTCAAATTCAAGATGGCGTCTTTTTAAAGAAGATTTAGGCTCTAAAACCATGCAATATTGGTATATTTGGTATGAGGAAGACTTCCAGAGTCCAAAAAGGCGATCAGGATATCCAAGATGGCGATCTAAAATTTAAGATGGCGGCTCCGAATTCAATATCGCGGTTGTTTAATAGAGTTTTAGGGCCTGAAATTATTATTGGTATATTTGGTATGGGGATGATGTCTGGATTCCAAAAATGCAACTTGAATATTCAAGATGGTGGTCCAAAATCCAAGATGGCGGCTCTAAATTCAAGATGGTGGCTGTTTAATGAAGTATATTTTTCGTAGGGAAGATGCCTGGACGCCAAAAATGGCGACCAGAACATCCAAGATGGCAAGCTTAAATCCTAAATGGCGGCTTCATATTCAAGATAGCGTCTTTTTCTTAAGAGTTTGAGGCTCAAACATTAAAAGGCAGATTAGCGATATGATTTCTGATATCATGAAATGGATTTCTGTTAATTGTATGAAAATGCGATTTACATCAACATTTCGCTTTAGTTTTATTGAAATGGGGTTTCCAAGGCACGAGAAAGGCGCCATCACCGCTAGGTGGATTAATTCGGGTTTTTTTAAATTGATCTTCCATACATTTTGTGACCGGGGACTTGGTCTTGGATAGAAACTTGAAACGTCAAAAAACGCAGTAGGCAAGACAAAGTTTGCCGGGTACAGCTAGTTTAATTTAAAAATTTAAAAATTTATTGGTTAAGGGGGATTTGGGGCATAATGGACACCCTAAGCAAATGAGTACGTTAGGCCTGTATAACAGAGTAAACCTTAACATATTATCAGTTGGCTTACAACTTTAGTTTATTTCCTACGTATTTCAATCATTTACAGCAGGTAGAATGTCCTTATTGTGAAAAAATAATGAATTGTAAATCGTATGTTTTTTTGGGCTGGCAGAGAAGGGCAAAATGGACACCTATTGGGGCATAATGGACACTAGCGTGGTTCAAAAAATCGTTTTTGTTCCACACCGCTTATTCGATTTGTAACCAAATTCTAAGCCATCTCCCAAAATTTGAGCTGATTTGGTTGAAAATTGAGAGTGCACAAGCCCTTCAAAATTTGTATGGGAATTACTATGGGAAAACGACGTTTTTCATTCAATTGGCCGTAGCATTTCCCCCAAGTTTCCTAGAGTGTTAGTTGACGCTTGGTACTTCTAGGCTACTCTATCAGCTACAACTTTGCCGAAGACCACATTCAAATCGGACGCCTCATTAATTTGTAATCTATTTTTATCCAGAATAAAAATTTTTGATCAAGATGATTACACTATTCGATGGGCATCACTGCAATTTGCCTTGAAACATAGTAGCCATGATTTATGTGCGCTATCTTTGGCGCCATGTGCAGCAATGTTGCCTGCTGGGAAGCTGAACTATCACTGTTACAGTTTCTGCAGTTGGATAAAAATCGATAACTTATTAATGGAGCGTCCGATTTGAATGTGGTCTTCGGCAAAGTTGTAGCTGATAGAGTAGCCTAGGAGTATCGATGGTCAACTAACACTTGGGCAAATGCTAAGGTCAACTGAATGAAAAACGTTCTATTCCCATAGTAATTTCCATACAAACTTTGAATGGCTTGTGCACTCTCAATTTTCAACCAATTCAGCTTAAATTTTGGGAGCAGGCAGAGAATCCGGTTATGAATCAAATAAGCGGTGTGGAGCAAAAACGATTTTTTGAACCACGCTAATGGACACCCCTGCATATTTTATGCTAATTCTTTGATTACATAACTGATCTATGCCCACGTAATTTGCCCACGGAAATCGATACCACAGATAAAATACTCCATCTTAGACGAGTTTACATAACATCAAAGTTAATTAAATAAACTTTGGGCTAAAATAATCCAATTGATTTTTTCCAAACACTATGCAATGCGCGTACATCAATTCGTAATTGACAATGTTCATTTCGCCCCAAATCGACTACAACATTGAAATTTCTATTTTGAGTAAATTCAAAAGGGGCTGTTCATAAACCACGTAGACTTTTTAGGGGGGGGGGGGGGGGGGGGTTCTGGCCAAAGTCTACGCTCCATACAAATTTTAAAATTTTTTAATGGACAAAAGTCTACGAGGGGGAGGGGGGGTGGGTCTGAGATGCCAAATTTTGGTCTACGTGGTTTATGAACAGCCCCTAATCACAAATAAAATACCTTATCCATTGCTAAATCTACGTATACATGCAGATAAGGTAGCAATTCACTTATTTTTATGGTGGACATACTCAAACACACGTAATACCTTATTTGATGCTGCGTTAAAATTATAAGAATTTCACCATATGAAAAACATATTTCAATTTCAATGATATTTAGGTTATTTTGGATGCATATGAATGGTACTTTTGAAAAATAGAACGATGACTTGTTCCTTTATACTTATGCATTAAAAGTTTAGCACAAAAGTCAACGGTTTCGGCAAAAATAGGGGTGTCCATTTCGCTCCGGGTGTCCATTATCTCCCCTATTTACTTGTGCCCATCCTTAAAATGATGAATTCCGAATAAAATTTCCAAAATCGAAATTTGTGTCAGCCTTATTCAGAAAAGAAACAATTATATCAAAGCCATAATCGAATTTGGAAACTTATTTAATTTAATTTGTAATTTATTGTTTATTGGGTACGTTAGCCTATTAGTTTTACAAACCATGTATCAGGTCAAGGAAACAACTTATTAAGGACAAGGTATTTGGAGTACATTGCTCAAAATTTCTAGAGCACCGTTTTTTAGAACCGTTGAACGGATTTGGATTAAAATGCATCACGCTGTTGACAACCACTGAACATTTAGCGTGATGCATTTTCATCCAAATCCGTTCAACGGTTCTAAAAAACGGTGCTCTAGAAATTGTGAGCTATGTACTGCAAATACCTTGTCCTTAAGGACTTATTGATGGCTCATATTCCGAAGTTATGTTAAACGTATAAGCAGAGCTGAAAATATCAAACCTCTCAGTTGACTGCTTGACCACTTTCACTAGCACTGGATGCCAATCATTATCAAGATTTTTCGGTAATTTTTTTTTCTGCACACTTTAGCCTTTATTTTATTATCATTGGTTATAAGATTTATGTAAAATTTGACAAAAAAAAGTGCAAGCTAGTGAAATTTCCCATAATAAAACCCATTCAAATTTCAACCGTGTAACAGAGCGCAAGGGCTCAACCAGTTGCATCAAAATTGTGCGTAGTAATTTCAACCGCAAAAGGGCTATGATGCTATAAAATTAAAATTTCCCCATACAACGTTGATTCATCCTAGGGGCTGTTCATAAACCACGTAGACCAAAATTTGGCCATTTCAGACGCTTCCTCCCCCCCTCGTAGACTTTTGTCCTTACAAAAATTTTGAAATTTGTATGGAGCGTAGACTTTGGCCGGACCCAACCTTCCCCCCCCCCCCCCCTATAAAGTCTACGTGGTTTATGAACGGCCCCCTACTGTATAATTACGTCTCAGGAATCTAAAATGGTGTGATTTGACAACATCGCATAATTTTTTATTAGGTTTTTGTTGTTTTACGCATATTTATCCCTTGCATTGATTTTGTTCACCTTCGTAATTTCAGCGATGCATTCAATCCTGATTCTGCAAAACTGCTGGTAATCTTAGGTGTGGTCAGAGACTATTTTCTTGCTGCTCGTTTATCTGGTAATCCAACATTTTTGATGATTTGATGTTTCATATGCATGGGTTTGGTTCACTTTTTTAACTGGCCACTTCCGGCGGGACACCTGGAATCGGTTTCGGAACACAACCGGTTCAGAAATGTTATTTGTGGATTGATTGGTAATTATCGGTGACAAATATTGGAAACAGCTTGTTAAGCATTACGCGTTTCGACCTCTATTCTTCGGTCATCGTCAGACATTCACCCCTTCAACTTCGTCAGTTTAATATACATATGTATAAGCGGTTCAGATATGGCCTGTAACTATTTTCCCGCTTACCGTTCATCTGGTTATCGATAAAGCCGCTATTTGGTGTATCACATGCAAAGCACTGCATAGGTTTGGTTCACTTTTTTTAATTGGTCACTTCCGACGGGATACCTGGAACCGGTTCCGGAACACAACCGGTTCAAATACGGTATGAAACTATTTTTCTGCTAACCATTCATCTGATTATCGAAAAAGCCGCTCTTTGATGTGTCGCATGCATGGGTTTGATTCACTTTTTTAATTGGTCACTTCCAACGGGATACCTGGAACCGGTTCCGGAACACAACCGGTTCAAATACGGTATGAAACTGTTTTCCTGCTTACCATTCATCTGATTATCGAAAAAGCCGCTCTTTGATGCGTCGCATGCATGGGTTTGGTTCAATTTTTTTATTGGCCACTTCCGGCAGGACACCCGGAACCGATTCCGGAACACAACCGGTTCAAATATGGTCTGATACTACTTTCCTGCTTACCATTCAACTGGTTATCGAAAAAGCCGCTCTTCGATGTGTCGCATGCATGGGTTATGTTCACTTTTATATTTGGCCACTTCCGGCAGGACACCCGGAACCGGTTCCGAAACACTACCGCTTCAGATATAGTCTGAGACTTTTTTCCTACTTCCCGTACATCAGATAATCGAAAATGCCGCGGTTTGATGGGTCGCATGCATGGGTTTGTTGCGTTTTCATATCTAGCCCCTTCCTGGGGTACCGATCCGGAACACCTAAATGGCCATAACTCCGGAACGGCTGGACCGATCCGAACCATTTTCAATAGGAAACAATGGGACCAGATTCCGCGTCGAATGAACCGTCGGTCGTTAAAATCGGTTGATGTTTACTATCTAAAAGTTAGGTGACCTTTTTTGTACACACACACACACATACGCACACACATACATACACACACACACATACACACACACAGACATCATCTCAACTCGTCGAGCTGAGTCGATTGGTATATAACACTTGACCCCTCCGGAGGCTCTATCAAATTTTCGTTTTTGGAGTGAACATATAGCCTTTCGGTACACCTTGGTGTACGAGAAAGGCAAAAAGCTGCCTGAAAGGGAAAGTACACAATTGAACATGGTTTTCCGATGAAACTAAGAAGGATGCATAACTAACACTCCATGCTATTATTCCAAGTTTGATTTTAAGAAAATGAATAGTGACCAATTAAGGTCGAATGTCCGTGTTTCTGGCACCTCTGAACGCATCCTTCCATCCAATTGTCGGTTGCAGTTTGTTCCTGGAACCGAAATCCCCCTTCACCACCCCGATATCATGTGGACTTGACCATGTGCAAGGAAATAAATCATTATTAAATTGCTTCCAGGAAAGGGTTTGCTTCCCATTTTGCGAAACCGGATTGGAAGATATTGCGGCGGCTATCGGCTGAGGCTGATCGGTTAGAAGACATCCAGTAGGTAGGTTACACTGAGAGGCTGGTTTTGTTCCGGATTGGCTTGTGCCGGCACCAAATGGGCCGTGTATTGATTTTGGAATTTGATTTTCAATTTCCTAGTTTCGTTCCTGGTCCACCACCGCACCGCCGGTCTCGTCTGCTTCACTCACGTTTAGGCTTCACAGTTGATCAATACCAACCGGCCCAGTAGCGTCGGTCGGTTACCTAATGGTGATGATATCCCATGGGAACGTTTGCCAGTTTCTTGCATTGTAGCAATTTCTTCGCCTCGTAGCATCGTGCTAACATCACCGCAAGAACCCCAGTGGTAATTTATGTGAAATATAAAGTAAGTACACAAAGCTGGTTCGTACCGATAGGATAATCGAGTGATATAGCTTTATTTAGAGTTGTGGCTTTTGATGTTGGGGAAGATTGAAGTCGATCGGAAGGAACTAGATTCTGGGTTATTGGGTTGTTGTTGTTGTTGTTGTGGTTGTTGAAGCCTGAATGGATTTATGCGAATCAAAAGACTAAACAGGGAAAAATTGATTTACCAATTAGGTTGGAAGCCTTTTGAGGGTTTGAGCCAAAGAATAAAACTCAATCGATTGTATGGTGAAGATTGGATATATTACGAGTGTTTTAAAAGGAAATAGTTCTAGTAATCAATAGCAAACAGACAAATGGTCTTCCATATCGTGGTATATCTGTTTACCCTCGACGTTATCAAATAGGACAAACACATTTTTGGAACCAGATGATGATTATTTCAAACCCTCAAGTACCGAACATTTAGGAAATTCTTGTGAACTCTAGATTCCGACAATCAAGGCCAAATGCTTCCGGTTACTCATCAACTTCAGACACAGAGTTGTCACCAAAAGCGGAAACACAAACAAGTGCCTCGTCGCCGGGAGCCAAATTTGCTCTAGTAATTAGTTTTCATTTACACCAGAATAATCTTAATTATACGACGCAACAAACGTTGGCTAGGTAAACTGCTCTCGGAAAACATTTTCCCATTTTCCTTTTTGGTGGACAACAACTGCCACCACCGTCCTACCAGGAAGCCCAGGCCGTTCGTACTCCAAGATGCTTGTCGTCGCGTCGTATCTTGAAAGCGGCCGGCCTCTCGGTATAATGAATTAAAATAATACGCGCGTCGCTCGGCTTCTTGTTCACCTTGTTAATCCGGCTCATTTGTTCTTCTCAACGGCGGCAGCCAGCCAGCGGGGGTGACAACCATAACGACGATGAGCCTCTTCTGTGATCCTGCCGTTTATTTATGTGCTATACCTACCGACCGACCGTACAGGCATACCTACCTATGGGGCTATCAAATTTACATTAATTTAATTGTGTCAGCTAAAAGACGACAGCTATCATTCGAGGAAGGTGCGGCTCTCTGGTAAATTCGACACGATTGCGACAAGGACGTAGCTGGGATGTTGGTTCATCGATGAATCTGTCTTTCTGCATGATGTATCATTTGTGTTCTGCCCTTATGTAGATAAGCTTTCTAATTCTCTCTATTGTCTTCTGTCTTTACTGACTTCTGTTTACCATTTCCTCACTGTTTCTGCTCTCTGTCTTCTGTCTTCTTTCTTCTGTCTTCTGTCTTCTGTCTTCTGTCTTCTGTCTTCTGTCTTCTGTCTTCTGTCTTCTGTCTTCTGTCTTCTGTCTTCTGTCTTCTGTCTTCTGTCTTCTGTCTTCTGTCTTCTGTCTTCTGTCTTCTGTCTTCTGTCTTCTGTCTTCTGTCTTCTGTCTTCTGTCTTTTGTCTTCTGTCTTCTGTCTTCTATCTTCTGTCTGTGTTTTCTGTATGTTTTATTTACAATTGTTATATTCAAGTGTATTATACCTTAACCCTTTAAGACGCGCGCCGTTGTAGAAAGTATAATACTGCCAAACACCTCGCTCGTTGTATACAGCGTGAGCACGGTGCAGTTTTAAGGTCAAATAGGCGCACGTCCTGAAAGGTTAAAGGTAATTCTACACTAATTCTGTCGACCTGTCTTTACGTCCCTGTCTTCTGTGTCTTCTATGGCTTATGTGTCTTCTGTGGCTTCTGTTTCTTTTGTATCTTTTGTGTCTAATGTGTCTTCTGTGTCTGGTGTAAAATTTTCTCGCTGTCACTTTTTTTTGTGCCCGCGAGATTTTATTCAAGTTTTGCTCACTGTTGAAATTAGATGACGCCGTGGCCAAAGGACTTAACTCCGTGAATTTCCCAACCGTATCTGCAGAACCATACGTACTACAATGGTATGACCGGTGTTTGGACTGTGAACTGTGCAAAGAACGGTAAAAAAATGAAGCTTTTATCGGTTAAAATGTAATGTTCCTCTCTGGAAGTCGTGGGTGTCGTGTTATGGATTTACGCCTAGATACTAGCGTAGATATACTTTCGGGCGAGTCAAAAACAAAATGCTTCGTACATCGCAAAAAAGTGGTTTTGAGATGGCTGCGCTACTCCCGTCAGCTTTGAGCAGTACTGTGGAGTACTGTGTGCTGCTGTAACGTTGGTTGGGTACAATCCCATTTGCTGGCATCTGCGTTATCGATAGCGTTTTTGATTTTGGGGAAAAGTCCGGAAGCTGCACAAAGAAGATGGAACCAATTTTCCTGCTCATTGATGGATGAATGCTGCTTTCCATCATGAAGAATATTGGAATTAATTTCCGGTTCAAATTGGGTGAGATCTTTCTGATTTTTTTTATTATTGTTATTATACAATTTTCCTTATCAAACTTGACCATGAAAATGGGAAAGATTAGTAGCGTTAGCCTTTTTTTCGTTTCAGAGAGCGAGTATAGGCGCTTGTGGGCTTCGTGGTCGTGCGGCTAGAAGCGTCAGTCATCTAGACGTTTCGTAACCCTCGGAGTGTGGGTTCGATTCCCGCTCCAGTCGGGGGAAACTTTTCGTCGAACGGAAAATTCTCCACTGGGCCACTGGGTGTTATGTGTGTTGTCCGTTGTCTTATGTAAGTGCTTGTTCAGTCTGTACAACCTCTGGTTGAAGACGGTGTAGTGTCTTTTTTTTAAGCCTAGGCATAAGGCCAGGGCATATGATGTAAATGCCGTTGTCCCATCCCAGGAAATCATACTACCATGGGGCACTGTCGTAGCCACGGGGGGGTTTAGGGTTAAAACCCCCCTCAGAGCCAAAATTTCTGGAACAAATTTCCAGTATAAAACGCTTTGTGATGAAAACAATTTTCGCTGCGCCGCTATTTTTAACCTACGACTCAAATTCAGTGTATATTTTTACGAAATGTGAGTGTCAAATAAAAATAGGAATTATTGAACATTGAAAACCCCTCCCAGAGTAAATTTCTGGCTACGCCACTGCCATGGGGTGTGCATTAACCTTCTTAGCTACACCACTCCCAACGATTATATATACATACCCAATCCCCTTGAAAATGAAGCTGTTGATACGGTTGTCCCTGTTTCTTCTTTTGTCATATTCAAAAAATTGCGTCAATTATTTTATTCATAAGTGGATAATCTAATTGCCACAAGTTTTTGAACTATCTTCGAACCCATTAGTCTGCACAGTGGACCTGGCCGCTTTAATATTTGTATCACATCAACGCTGATATGCTGCAAATATTAATACTGACAAGAAAATACCAGAAGAAATTCTGATATTTAAAGGATGCTTTTCAATACTGGCTGTGCAAGCACTAGAATAGAATAGAATAGAATAATGTGTCTTCTGTGTCTAATGTGTCTTCTATGTCTTCTGTGTCATCTGTGTCTTCTGTGTCTTCTGTGTCTTCTGTGTCTTCTGTGTCTTCTGTGTCTTCTGTGTATTCTGTGTCTTCTGTGTCTTCTGTGTCTTCTGTGTCTTCTGTGTCTTCTGTGTCTTCTGTGTCTTCTGTGTCTTCTGTGTCTTCTGTGTCTTCTGTGTCTTCTGTGTCTTCTGTGTCTTCTGTGTCTTCTGTGTCTTCTGTGTCTTCTGTGTCTTCTGTGTCTTCTGTGTCTTCTGTGTCTTCTGTGTCTTCTGTGTCTTCTGTGTCTTCTGTGTTTTCTGTGTCATCTTTATCTTCTGTGACTTTTTTGAAAATTGAGCAGAAAAGTTTACCAGATTTTTTAAGGGAATCAATCCGCCTGTCTAATCCCACCTGCACGTGCCACTGATTGACGGGGATCACGACCCACACCCGTGTCGTAATTCGTCGCATTCGCCGAATTCTCCACTGGGAAAGCCTATCATTTTTACCCATCTCCCAAATCCATATCGGTGAATTACCTCCAATTAAAACTTATCCGAGTTTGACATTCTTTATCGTTCGATTGCTTTTGACGCGGTAGACCGACAACCGGCCGGATAATGGAGGCGTAGGCGTAGAATGTCAACACGCTGTGGCATGGCGGGCGCGGCGGTAACTGAGCCGATAAGGCTGAGCGAATGTTCTGCGAAGTGTTCTCTGTCTGTGATGTTCTGTTTCAGTGAAGCGAAATGGCTGTCACGCGTCGAGGGAAAGCTCCGTAATGACACGATGTGATATGGGAAATGAAAGTAGAAAGGCTTGAAAAGTGTTGGAGAGATGATATAACATTGACTATTGCCTATGGAAGTATGTATCAAACTTTGAGTTATTATTAACGTTTATTCTTTTATTTGCAAGATATTAAACCTCTTAATTTTCATTTCATATTTCCCTTTTTTATTTACGCGCAAATCCATGACTGTGTATTTGAAATCAATAATTGATAACCAGTAATTACCAACTGTTTAACTCTACCCTATTCCAAAGCCTTTTCAAAACGGACATCATTAACATAAGTTGTGATTGTAATTCCTAATGCGTTCCAGCATATTTGCAATACCTCGACCTTACTTCCGCCATTAAAAGTTCCCCGGAGAAGTTTTTTTTTAGCTCCTCTCGAATCAAGTGTTGACACTCCAGCAACGGAAACAAACGAATCCCTCCGTAAGAGGATTAAATTGTTATTCAACTTAGAATACCTATACCTCACGTTGGATATTTTTTTCTCACCGCTACTCTTTTTCTAACATGCAGTGAAAGGAATCCGCTTCCACCACCACGATTGAAGCATCCAGCTTCCCATCGACGAGCATGTCGTCGTCGCCGTCCTCATCCTCGTCATTTTGAATAGTCAGAGGAAAACAGGAAAAAAATCCCGTGTTTTTGCATCTTTCTTCGCCAACTGGTTCCTTCATTTTCAACCCTCATTTGCTATTCGGAATCAGTTTTTTTTTTCTGCTTTTTCGTTTCGCTACCACCGTCGTCCATCATCGATATGGAAGCCTTCTTGAGAAACATGTCGGTTCGTCCAGCTGCCAACCTGTGCTTTTCTTAGGACGGGGCTGGTGGTGCTGAAATGGCACTGGAATAGTTCCTTGAGCGAGCATCAACTGTGTGGTGAAACCAGCGGTGTGCGAACAAACAGTTTACCCAGGATCCGCTCCAGTTCCTGAACTGAATAATTTAGAGATTATCAGTTCCTCACTCGAATATTATCCGGCTTCATTATGTTTGTTTTTTTTTCTACAGGTTTTCGATGTTACGTTTTTTGCATGTTTTGATCAAACTTCCTGATTTTTTTTGTCATTGGTCTTATCTTGACACTCGTTTGGGACTTACTTAGTCCCGATTACAAATCTCATAGTAACGAAGAGATGTACAATACATATGCTAATGTCCTACCTACGCCGATTATTTTTTGTTTTTTTTTTCTAATGAGAGTTTTATTCATTTTTTGTCATTATCACTAGGGTAGTATAGCCGAGTTTTCTGAGTGTTTTTTTTTTATCTGTTCTCCTTTCTTAAGCGGAAAACTAGTGATGAAAAGACACATAAATGGGTGAGCTCGTTTCATGCTATTGTTTTATTGCGAAAATTTAACTGGTGTTGAATAACACGAAGTTCTAAGATGATATTTAGTGCGTTAATAGTAAACTTTTTTGTTGTTGCATACCTCCGATTGGGTCAAAACACATAAATAATTGATGCGGAAGTTTCAAAATATCTTAAGCTATTTTTGAAGCTCTTCATTATTTTAAACAAGATACGGGAGTGGCCAAAATGTTTGGCATAGGCAACTTTTTTTTTCTTTCACAGAAAAGTTCATCATGCTGTAACTTTTAATAGACTGGGTAAACAATTCTCAAATTTTGACTGTTTGTTTACCTATTATATGTGCGTCACTGGTACAAATTTGAGCTCGGTTGGTTAATCTTTCGCGAAGCTGGAACCATTCTCATAAAACACTGTTTTTAAGACAACTAAATTTTTAACAGCCAAATCACGGAAACCAGTTAACCTAATAAAGTGGAATTTAAAGCATTTATCAACAATATATTAATTTTACTATTACTTTAGAGCTTTTAGTAGAACTTGTTACTTCAGACTCTAGTTTAATTTAAAAACACTTCACTAATACTTTACTTTTGCAAAAGAAAATAAAAAATGAATAACTCTTTTAAAGAAAAACTAGAAAGGACGAGCAAATTCCTTTTAATTCTACTACTGTGCTTATCTTCGGACAGATAGGCCTATTTCGTCTGTGACTTACAGACTTCTTCAGTGTCAAGTGCTCGACAGCTCTGTCGAGCACTTGACACTGAAGAAGTCTGTAAGTCACAGACGAAATAGGCCTATCTGTCCGAAGATAAGCACAGTAGTAGAATTAAAAGGAATTTGCTCGTCCTTTCTAGTTTTTCTTTAAAAGAGTTATTCATTTTTTATTTTCTTTTGCAAAAGTAAAGTATTAGTGAAGTGTTTTTAAATTAAACTAGAGTCTGAATATATTAATGCTTGAAAAGTCTTTAAAACACAGGTACTTTTTGAAAGTTGAAGAAAGTTATCATGGATTGACACTTTTTGGATCTTTCTCGAAAAAGTGTAATTTTTTTACATCAATGTCATTAAATTTTAGTTTTGATATCCAAAGATTTTCTACTTCTGTTCTCAAGGTATCTATAATAGGATATATTAGAGCCTATTTGGATTGAAGGAAGAACTCATTTAGTATTTTTTGTGAGGTATTATAAATTTGACTTATTTTGCTCTATATGGGCGAAAATGTCGAACCGGTACAATTTTATTCGTCGGGAGAAAATATTACATTTTATAACGTTGAATCAAGTATCAATATATTGTCGAAACACGATCGAAATTTCATTCAATTAGGTTCACTGGTTTCTGAGATAAGACAATTCAAAAAATGTTTGTCAAAAAAATAGAGTTTATCGAGAACGGTTCTGGCTTCGCGAAACATTAACCATTCGAGTTCAAATTTGTACCAATAATGCATATATAATAGGTTGACAAACACTCAAAATTTGAGAACTTTTTTGCGCTATATGAAGAGTTACAGCATGTTGAACTTTTTTGTGAGAGAAAAAAAGTTGCCTATCCCAAATATTGTGGCCACCCCCTGTATTTTTTACACATCATTGTTCAGAATTGGCAATAAAAGTTAGTTGTCAAATATTTTGCTAAGCTTATAGGTAAGCAGTGTTTTATTGCTGTGACATTCATGCATACAATAGAAGCACGTGTGTGATGAACAAATTAAGATTGTGCATTGTAGAATATTTTAATAGATGTCATTGAAGAACCCGATTCCTTTGGCAATTGCTGCAAAACATCCTTCGAAAATGATTTCTACATTTCCTGTAAGAAATCTTTTAGAAATTATATCAGAAATTAATACGACAATCCTTTTGCTAGTTGATTTGGCTATTTGTTTTCTGAATTATTTTACCTACTTTTTAAGAAATTATTTGACAATTCATTGGACATTCACTAGGCCATTTTTTCGAGCATTTCCTCTGCATTTTTTTTTTAAGAATTCCTTCGTAAGCTTATTTGAGAGTACCTTCGATAATTCCTTCGTAAATTTCTTTGAGTATTTTATAAGAAATAATTTCTGGAGTCTCGTCAGTATTTTTAAGTCATTTGGAAATCCCTTCGGCTGTCATTTAAAAGAAATTTGACAAGAAATCATACGTAATACTACAGATAAAATTTTGTTATTATTTATTTGGAGAGGCATTATTGAGAAAAACTTCTGAATCAAAATTGCTGATAAAATAAAACCCTACAGGGTTTTATTCATCAGGTACAGGTACAGGTTTAAACAAAATTCCTTTAGTTATGATTCTGATAAAATACACGAGTACAGTTCAAAAATTTTTCAGAAACTGGTAAAACAAGTTCCAGACGAACTTCTTGTTTTGCTGTGATTTTGAGTACGAAAATTCTACATAAAATTTAATTTGAGGAAGCATACGACTGGGAGGAGATTGTTGAACTGTTGTGGCTTTTTCAGTCTATTAGAGTTGAAACCACTAGTTTGGCATAGCCCGACGTTTCGGCCCCGTGTATTGGGAATTTGATGAACAGTTCAATAGAGTTTTGGAAATAATTTATGAGAATATTCTACAAAAATAAAAAGGAATTGTAGAATGAATTGCCAAATCGAACGTCTATGAAATAATGGAAGAAATTTCTACAGGAAAGACTTTCCATAATAAGTATTGGGAGAGCTTTTCAAAGAATTTTTCAATAGAATTTGCAAAGACATTGTTGAAGGATTTTTAGAAAAAAAAATATGCAAAGTTAAATGCCAGAGTGTAACCGTTCGTAAATCGAGCTAAAGAAAAGCCGTAAACGCAGTGGCTTTAGCGCCACTCTCTGTGTTGAGAGACCACTGGTCGTGTTTTAATAAAGTTGCCCGACTTTTGCCATTAGAAGCATGAGAGCTATTCTCTAGGGATTTGCAACGGTTTCTAACGCATACGTATTAAGATGGCCACGAAATCAAATGAAATATACGGGAGCAGACGCACCGAACCAACGTGAAACGTGCTCTGAGTGAACGTAAAATCGAAGCGAACGTAACGAAAAGAATCACCTTGGCGGACTTAATTACCACAGGGCTCTTGGCGTATGAAATGAATATAAAAGGTAGAGTTATGCTGAATTCATTGGTGTATATTACTTCATTGTCTTTTCAACATTGGTTTTTGTGTAAGTGTGTGTGTTGTAAAGTGTGTTATGGCCATACGGATGAACATACCTGCGCAGGGGTCTTTATGCTGCTGGGCGGCTATCGGTTCGTCAACCGGGGGATGCACGAGTGGCGTGCGATGACCTTCACGTCGAAGCGGTGTAACGACGGCGGCCGCCACCGGGGAGGATCGATCCAAGTGGTTCACGACTATCACGCCGCCGGGCGTTCGCTATAAACTGCGGCCGAACTATAGGTGCAGGGGAGGCAGTCGGCGGACCGGAACTCTGCCTGCTCATTCGGTCAGGAATGCAGGTAGGCCGGTCAAATTCTTCTCGCCCTGTTTAGCTACCAGGGAACTGGCGGGCCAAGCGAAATCGGCACCGGATGTCCAAGCGTGGAAAATGCCAACAAGATGGCGGTCGTCTCCGAGCTTTCAGCCCGTACATAAAGCGCCCGTTGGACGCTGAGGTCCAACGTGAAAAGATTGTTAGAAATATTATACAATAAATGAATTCTTAGTAATTTACCTTTTTAATTTGATTGAAAAAACACAAGAGCAGTGTGTTCGGCCCTCGGTGATATGGAACTGCGAGAACTACTTTTAGAAAATAAATTTTAAATCCAATTAGCACACGTTTCACTTTAATAAGTTTAGCTGCACTAGTTTTAATTAAATTTTAAATTACTTAAACTCTTTGTTCACCTCTACACACCTTAAAGAATTCAAAGAAAAACGTAACGTAGATCACTGGACTCACTACTTGCTCTTAGCCGACGTTAGATAAAAGTGAACAAGCCGACCAGTTATCTAAAATATCTTACCCAAAAAATATCTAGTCATCATTTTTGGCATTTACAACTACTTATTGAAAATAATTCGACGAGTCTACCACAGTATATTTCCATTTAACATTAGTGGGCCATCTACCATTAATCCTAGAAACAATTTTAGTACTAAATATTTACAGGAGCTTTCATTTAATTCATTCAACGCTTTTTATAGCAAAAGTTAGGCAAGATAGACTGATCCGATTTTTACCATTTTAAATAATGCTATAAAATTATAGCAATGTTAGAAATACTATTTTAAACGAAAAATCCGTCAACACGACTTATAAAATACTGAAACACGTTACACTTCACCACACAGTTTTATGAAAATTTGATCAATGAGAGATTGATCAAATTTTCATAACCCTTATTATATCATATAACAAAAAAAATAAGATTAAACTGTATCCAATTGTTAAGGTTGAAAATTAAATTACTCTGTCTTCACGCGTTATTGATCTCGAGCCTTGGCCTAGAGCTCAAATCTTTCTACAATATTGGACTGAACCAACTCACTAATAGAATCCATAACAAAGAAAAACAATAATAAATTGATAACGTAAATTCCGCATTACATTTCTTTTTACCCCATCGAATCATATCGAAAATTTGTAAAAATCAACATATGCCAACGAAGATTACCTGAAATCAACCACATCAATTTTGATATTGACTACAACATTGATTCCCTGGTATTCAGAACGTAAACAGTGAACCATAACAATGTGCACCATCAGCATTTCTGCTGACAAATTCCGCAAATTATTGTTATTAAATTCATAATACTACACCCGTCATAGACCATGCTATAAAAACATCGCATCCCACCCTCAGCATCGAGTTCAACCCTGCGCTACTTTTGACAGAGCGATGAATTGAAATGAACAAATTTGAGAGATTGACATTAGCGGAGGAAAAAAAACTGTCAAGCAAAGAGGATATACGTGCAAAACTTTAAGCTGGAGGAATTCTTCGAAAATATGGAGTTCAATTTGGAAAATTACGGAGAGTATATCTTTGAACTATGCTCTAACGTTTTATTAACAATCTTTTTACTTTTTCAGCTGCTATATCCTACTATTTTGCCTAAAATCATCGATAATCTACGGCGTACCCCAGTGCAGAACGCGGACAAAATATGTTTATGCTACGCTACAATTTACGCATACTGATTGTTCCTGATAAAGTGATAGTGAAATTATGTAATGCTATACAGTGATTCTATTTACAAATAAATGTGTGATTATGAATTCCGTTTTAGTGGAAGAAACTGTTCCGTACGTATTTTCATAGGAAAGAACCTTTAGTAAACACAGTGTTGATCGTTTCATAGCTTATTCCTCGTTTGTTTTGCTAATGCTTTTTCAGAAATGTGGCATGGAAAATCCCTATACATTTGCCAGAATTATCCGCTAACTCGTAACTATCTCCAAGAACTTTAGTTACAACTGCCTCTGTGTACCTGGGAGCGAGTTTAGCACAGAATTGTTTACCTTTATCAGAAAGGAAGGTACTTTTCTTCAGTACTTTTTCACCTATTTCGTATTTAGGTGCTTTGGCATTCGACCTAAGGTTGTAATATTTTGCCTGCTTTTGGTACGCATTTTGAAGGTTTTTTCGCACCTGAGAAAAAAGGACTTCTCGTTCCGTTGTTGAGATTGTATGTTGGGTTTCGTCAGTTTTGTCGAGAGCTTCATACTCCCGTCCATCGGATATAATATTCCGTCCGAACGTGAGGAAATAGGGCGTATATTTAGTGGACTCATGGGTGGAGTTTCTAATGGCATTAGCTATGCTTTGTATATTATCTGCCCATGTTTTATGGTTAGAATTAATCGTTGCTCTTATAGCTGTCGTGATGACTCTATTGACTCTTTCAGAGTTGTTCACCTGCGGGTGGTAGCTCGGCGTAAGCCAGTGCTTTACCCCATAGTGAGCTAGCAGATTTTTGAACAACTTAGAGGTAAATTGGCTACCATTATCCGTTAGAATAGTTTGCGGTACACCAAATAGCAAGAATATCGATTGCTCTAGAAATTTAGCCAGCGAGCAGGCAGTTGCTTGCTTAAAAGGCTGTACTAGTACAAATTTTGTAAAGACATCCGTCACGACAAGCAAACAAGTGCTTTGTGATTTGCCGGACGGTGGGAATGGTCCTAAATAATCCAATGTTAGGAACTGCCAAGGATGAGTGCAGTCCTGTTTCTGTGAACCCATCGGAGGAACGTTATTCACATTGGTACTTTTTGAAGTCTTGCATGCCATGCATGCTTTACAAAACTGTCTAGTGTCCGCTGCCATTCTCGGCCAAAAAAACTTTTCCTTTAGCTTTGCAATTGTCTTATCGTATCCGAGGTGAGCCGACTCATGGGCCGCCTTTATAATTGGCACTCTTTCTTGCCTTGGGGGATAATATTTCCATTGAAAACGTTTGTCTTCAACCTTTGACGAATTTTGAACCAACTTATAAACGTTGTTGTTTAATATTTTAAATTCTGGGTATTTTGAAGGATTGTCTGAAACGTTTCTGCGCAATTCTGCATACTCATCGTCAACTGCCTGAACTATTTCAATCCTGGGCAAGCAATCGGCTAACACGTTCTCTTTACCTTTCCTATACTGAATGCTGAAGTCATAGGATTGCAGCTTCAAGGCCCACCGTAACAGTCTTGAGTTTCCGTTGGCTGCCGTGATAGAAAAGAGCCAAGTTATGCTCTTTGCGTCTGTTATCACTGTGAATATGGTGCCTTCAACATAATGTCGAAAATTTTCGATAGCGAGTACTACTGCCAGGCATTCTTTTTCAGTCGCAGCGTATTTGCGCTGCGTACTAGAAAGTTTCTTACTAAAATACGCTATAATCCTTTTGCCTTCCGGATGCTCTTGTAAGAGTGCAGCCCCGACTGCAAGCTGCGATGCATCGGTTTCTATAATAAAAGGCAAATCATAACGTGGGTTGGCCAAAACGGGGGAAGAAGTGAGCACTGTTTTTAATTCATCAAGTGATTGTTCAGCTTCACTAGTCCATTTAAATCGTTTCGTTTTCTTAAGCAAATCTGTGATAGGCGTTGTGATGTGGCTATAATTTTTAATAAATTTTTGATAGAACCCTATCAATCCCATAAGCCGTCGAATGTCACGGATGGTCTTAGGACGTGGATAATTAAGTATCGGTTCTAACTTGCTGCCGTCAATGGCTAAACCGTTTTCGGTTAGTAAGTACCCTAGATACTTCACCTGCCGTCTACAAAACCGGCTTTTTTGTACGGAAATAGTGAGACCCGCTTCAGCTAACCGTTTGGCTATCTCTTTGAGAAGGCGCACATGTTCGGCCAAGGTTTCGGTCGCCACCACAATGTCATCTAGGTAGATGAACACGTATGGTTCGAGATCAAACCCAATAGCTTTATTCATTAGTCTGCTCATGGTGAATGGAGCATTTTTAAGTCCGAATGGGACGACTTTAAACCGAAACAGCCCCTTCGGTGTTCTGAACGCTGTGTAGTTCCTTGAGCTCTCTTTTAACGGAACCTGAAAGTATGCGTCTTTTAAATCTATAATACTAAAAAATTTCGCTTTCTGTAGCCGGTGAAATATTTCGTTCATATTTCGCATAGGATATGCGTCTTTCTTAGTAATCGAATTAATTTTTCTAGAGTCTAGGCATACTCGAATATTGCCGTTTGATTTTTTAACCGGCACCAACGGGCTCGCATATTCGCTAGTGCATTCCTCAATCACATCGAGTTTTTCATAACGTTCCAGTTCCTTTTCAATATTTTGCCACACAGTAGGTGAATATTTGTACATAGGTAAATCGCGCATCTTGGCACCCTCAATGATTTCAATTTCATGTTCGATTAAGTTTGTCCTTCCTAAATTGTGTTCGCTAGTCCATTGGAAACATTTAAGGGCATCTGTCAGCAGTTCCCTTTCTTGAGCCGATAACTCGTGTTCCGTTTCAATTGATTCAATTTCTATTTGTGGATCACTGGGCAGCTCCAGAGATGGCAAGTCTAATGAATCATCCAGCTCTGGTTCTGCTTTATGAATTAGACCGGTTTCCGTTTCCGTTAGCTCCAACGAACATATTTTAAAGCAAATTTCTGATTCAACATCTGCAGGATGTGAACCATCACTAACAGTGACAAAATTGCTCATAGGTAGACCGTTGCTGTCGAGTAAATCAACATCGGTTACTCTGTCGTCATTCTTCATCATTGGCCTAATCTCGAAGGCATTCCAGAAGTCCATACCCAATATTAGAGATTTGGACAACTGTGGTACAACTATAGTTGGTATTACTTTGGTGACCCCTGCAAAAGTGTACGGAATGTTGGCGTATCCAAGGCATTCATGCTCCGTGTTATCAGCGGTACTAACTACCACATTCGCATTAAACAGCTTCAGGCCGTGTTTACGAAGAATTTTGGTTGAATTCAGCACGCTTATGCTAGCGCCCGAGTCGAGTAAGGCGATAAAGTCGGTATTCAAAATAGAAACACGTATGCGTGGGCAAACGTTGGGATCAACCTTAATGTGCAAAGTTTCTTGATATTTTACAAATCGATCAGAGTTGTCTGATTCCGGAACCGCTTTTATGATGGGCGAGATGGACGGGTTCCTTGAAGTGCATCCCGCATTTAGTTTAACGACTGGTTTGACTGAAATGAGGGGTTTTGAGCCACAGGTGTGGTTTGCGGATGATTGCGCTCACATGTTCGAGTCGTTCGACCGATATTTCCACAAGCGTAACAAAAAATCAGTTTCGTTTCCTGACAGGCTCTCCAATGATGGCCTGTTTTCTGACAGTTCCAACATTTTACCAATGCAGGATCTGAATTTGTTTGTACTGGCATTTTGTTAGTAGAAGTCTGCCTTTGTGGTATGCTCTGAGTTTCCTTCGATATTTTCAGCTTTCTTTGAAGTGCGTTGACAGCATATTCTTCAATTGAAGAATACTCACTGTCGGAATTGCTTTGTGCCTCTATGTTATGCACCTCATTACGCACTGCGTGGCCAGTTCGAAATAAACTGAGATCGTTTGCATCAATTCTATGATTCAGCTCAAGTAAATCTTCCAAATTTCGTACCCTTGTAGTTGCCAATTTTGACCTGTAATGGGGCCTCATATTTTCCCAAACTATTTCAAAGATAGTTCGAGAGGAATGAGGACGTTTCAGACATTGATTAAGTTTCTCCACTTCTGTAACGAACGCCACGAAAGTTTCCCCTCTTTTTTGCCTCAGTTCCCTTAATTGACTACGAATCCCACGATCACGGTTCGGGTTGCCGAATCAAAACCGTATCTCGCTCTCGAATTTATCCCAGGTGGAGCAGTGGTCCTCTCTGGTGAACCACCAGTCACTTGCCTCCCCTTTTAGTTTGTAGTGGATCTTATCCAAAAGCTCCCCTTGTCCTACTCTCTCGTGTTTAGCCAGCTTTTTAACCCTACTCAAAAAATCTTCTATCTGCATAGATCTAGCATCCCCGCTAAACGTTATATCCCAATTTTCAACCCTAGAACGTTGGCTACCGTAATAGTCATTGCGATAACCTCTGCCTCGCCTTGGAGGAGATGCTGTTCTATGGGAGTGCCTATCTCTATTCCGTCTCCTTTCATCGTCATCACCCGTGCTACTTTCATTGATTGAACTAGACAGTGTTCTACCTCTTGATCTTCCATGCGCTTTGTGTCTATTCCTATTGCGTTCCTTTCTAACAAATTCATCATTGTCCGTGTCTGAGTGCTCAGTTGTAGAACAATACGTATTACTTCTGTGACTTTTTTGTCTATTGTTATCGTTCGAACGCCGATCATGTTTGTGTCTTGCCTCTTTCTCATTGTGCTGCTTCTGTTCATCTTGTGCCTCCTTTGACAATGCTTGATTTCGTTGGTTTTTATCTTTATATTTCTCCTTTTCCTCTCTCTTATCAACATGCCTTTCCGATCCCCAACCTGATTCTCTCTCTTTATGTCTTTTCTTGTCTTTGCTCTCTGTCCTCGTCCAACAATCTTTACGTGTCTGTGCTATAGCATTTGGGTCCGGATTTCTCCAAGACTGTTTCAAAGCTTTTGCTCCATCACCTAGATCTAGATCCGTCTCATCATTTGATTGCTCCGGGTCATAAGTTACTCTCTGTCTATACGCGCGAAGGAATTCTTCTATCTGTTTGCAGTATTCGTCTTTTATTAATTCTTCTTCATCGTTGACTGCTACAGCTGACGAAAATCTAATCAAATAATGTCTAATCCGGGAAACAATCGCGTAGTCAAACCCTTGTCTCAACGTTTGTCTTAACTTTTTCAGCACTCCATCCAAACCCTTAATTTCCTCTCTTATTGATAATCCTGTGATGAAACGTTTAGGTTCTTTACGCTCTGCTTTATAGGCGTATCTTAATGCCCTTTTCCTGTCTTCAAGTTTCGCATCAATGTCGACTTGAACACCTCTCAGTGCGATATCAAAATTTAATTCATCTTCCTGCAGATGATCTGCATTAGGCAGGATGTAGAATCGAACCATTTTTATGCTAATCAATATGGTATTTCTCACTCTTGTCGATACTAGTATTTCTTTACAATTTTATCCAATTCAAACAACAAATTACAATTCAGTAAAGGCAAAAATAAAACAAAATAATGAATCCAAAATATATAGAAAAATAATACGAAAAAATGATAACTATCTTAATAATTACAAAAAAAATCAAAATAATAAAGAGAAAAAAATAAAATAAAAATAATAAAAATCAAAATATTAAAGAGGAAAAAAAAATAATAGTAGAATAAAAAAATAAATAAAGTAATCAACAAATATGAAAAAAAATGGAAAGTTCAAATAAAATTAAAAAAAATGTTTTATGTTGTAACAAAGAGTTCAATTTTTAACAAAATTATCTTGAAAACAATCTAACTCCAAATACTGTAAACTAGTTAAAAAAAAGAAAAAAAACTTAAAACTAAAAAAAATGTTCAGAAAATTATAAAAAAAAATATGGCGAAGAAAAAAAATTCTGTGTAATATAAAGAAAGAAATGCGAAACAATAAACACTAATTGTAATATTTTAAATTCAGTTTAGTTCAGTTGTTTTTGAATACAGTTCAGTGAAAAAAAAAACGAAAAATAATAAAAAGCAAATTAAATTCAAAACTAACAATTGGATCTTATTTGACGTTGGGCGCCAATGTAACCGTTCGTAAATCGAGCTAAAGAAAAGCCGTAAACGCAGTGGCTTTAGCGCCACTCTCTGTGTTGAGAGACCACTGGTCGTGTTTTAATAAAGTTGCCCGACTTTTGCCATTAGAAGCATGAGAGCTATTCTCTAGGGATTTGCAACGGTTTCTAACGCATACGTATTAAGATGGCCACGAAATCAAATGAAATATACGGGAGCAGACGCACCGAACCAACGTGAAACGTGCTCTGAGTGAACGTAAAATCGAAGCGAACGTAACGAAAAGAATCACCTTGGCGGACTTAATTACCACAGGGCTCTTGGCGTATGAAATGAATATAAAAGGTAGAGTTATGCTGAATTCATTGGTGTATATTACTTCATTGTCTTTTCAACATTGGTTTTTGTGTAAGTGTGTGTGTTGTAAAGTGTGTTATGGCCATACGGATGAACATACCTGCGCAGGGGTCTTTATGCTGCTGGGCGGCTATCGGTTCGTCAACCGGGGGATGCACGAGTGGCGTGCGATGACCTTCACGTCGAAGCGGTGTAACGACGGCGGCCGCCACCGGGGAGGATCGATCCAAGTGGTTCACGACTATCACGCCGCCGGGCGTTCGCTATAAACTGCGGCCGAACTATAGGTGCAGGGGAGGCAGTCGGCGGACCGGAACTCTGCCTGCTCATTCGGTCAGGAATGCAGGTAGGCCGGTCAAATTCTTCTCGCCCTGTTTAGCTACCAGGGAACTGGCGGGCCAAGCGAAATCGGCACCGGATGTCCAAGCGTGGAAAATGCCAACAAGATGGCGGTCGTCTCCGAGCTTTCAGCCCGTACATAAAGCGCCCGTTGGACGCTGAGGTCCAACGTGAAAAGATTGTTAGAAATATTATACAATAAATGAATTCTTAGTAATTTACCTTTTTAATTTGATTGAAAAAACACAAGAGCAGTGTGTTCGGCCCTCGGTGATATGGAACTGCGAGAACTACTTTTAGAAAATAAATTTTAAATCCAATTAGCACACGTTTCACTTTAATAAGTTTAGCTGCACTAGTTTTAATTAAATTTTAAATTACTTAAACTCTTTGTTCACCTCTACACACCTTAAAGAATTCAAAGAAAAACGTAACGTAGATCACTGGACTCACTACTTGCTCTTAGCCGACGTTAGATAAAAGTGAACAAGCCGACCAGTTATCTAAAATATCTTACCCAAAAAATATCTAGTCATCATTTTTGGCATTTACAACTACTTATTGAAAATAATTCGACGAGTCTACCACAGTATATTTCCATTTAACATTAGTGGGCCATCTACCATTAATCCTAGAAACAATTTTAGTACTAAATATTTACAGGAGCTTTCATTTAATTCATTCAACGCTTTTTATAGCAAAAGTTAGGCAAGATAGACTGATCCGATTTTTACCATTTTAAATAATGCTATAAAATTATAGCAATGTTAGAAATACTATTTTAAACGAAAAATCCGTCAACACGACTTATAAAATACTGAAACACGTTACAAGAGGAACTTTTAATAAGATTGCATAAGTAGTTGCCGAAGAAATTTCCACATGACTTCAAAACAAAAAAAAATGATGTTATTCTGGAAACATTAGCCTCAACTATTTTTAAAGAAATGCCGATGGAATTTCAAAATATATTGCTGAAGGCATTTTCAATAAAATATATAATGGATTTCCAAGGGCCCACATAGCCGAGGCGGTAAACGCACGGGTATTCAGCATGACCATGCTGAGGGTGACGGGTTCGATTCCCGGTCGGTCCAGGATCTTTTCGTAAAGGAAATTTCCTTGACTTCCTTGGGCATAGAGTATCTTCGTGCCTGCCACACGATATACACATGCAAAATGGTCATTGGCAGAGGAAGCTCTCAGTTAATAACTGTGGAAGTGCTCATAGAACACTAAGCTGAGAAGCAGGCTTTGTCCCAGTGAGGACGTTACGCCAAGAAGAAGAAGAAGATATAATGGATTTCCAAAAAAAATATTGAAGAAATCAGTAGATTAGTAAATTTATTCATGAAATTAAAAAAGAATAGGCTGGAAGGATTTGCATGGGAAATTCCCGATAAATTGTGAAGTTATTTCCAAATTATTGCGTCCAAGAATTTACAAAGGAAATTTTAAAGGTATTTAAAAAACCGTATATTCAGCTAACTTCACTTGAATGGTCGGAAAGCGGAAACTGAGGCATTAATCCAGGGTTTGGAATGGCCATATGACTTCTGTGAGGTCTCAAATGGTCACCATTTTTATCCTAACCTAAATAGATGCGATTTGATATGTCGCACTGTATAAGAGCACTTCTTGGAATCTTCATCTGTCGGCCATGAGACCATAATCAATTGATTTAGAGAGATTTTTACTTTTGGAATACATACAGCATCGAACAAAACAATAAGGCTACCAGCAGTTTTTAGTACAAAATGTCAACGTTTGACGATATGATGCTCGGTTTCTAGAGGACGGATTTGGCTGACATGTTGACAGTGGCCCACGTGAGTTTTGATATACATTAACCTGCCTAAGGGGCCGTTCATAAACCACGTAGACTTTCTGGGGGGAGGGGGGGTCTGGCCAAAGTCTACGCTCCATACAAATTTAAAAATTTTTGTATGGACAAAAGTCTACGAGGGGGGAGGGGGGATTCTAAGATGGCCAAATTTTGGTCTACGTGGTTTATGAACAGCCCCTAATGACTCACGTTGGGAAAAAATAAGGAACTGTTCATTAATCACGTAAGGGAATTTTAGCGACTTTCTGACACCTCCTCCACCCCTTTGTAAGATTTTTTTATGAGTAGGGGGGGTGGGGGTAAGACGGACCGGGTGGGTAAGACGGACCACCGACTAGTTCTGTTACTTAAGAGCTGAAATTTGGTTTTCTTTTACGATTAACTCTATCTTCTTATCAGTTGATGATTATTTAACCACTCCATGAGAGAATACATATGTCAAAAGTGCAAAAAATTAACAATTATTTACCTGGCTAAACGCTTTTGTGATGGGATCTAATTTTGAGGCGGCAATAAATAAGCTTTTTTAACATTAAATTGCCAAGTTTTCGCATTTTATTTTGAGTTTCCCAGTTGTTTTAAACTATTCCGTCCTATACGCAACGAAATTCAGATAAATTTCGTGGTTTCTTGATAATGGTGGTGGAATACATATTTTGCGTTGCGTGGGGGTAAGACGGTCCGCCTTGAGGGTGGGTAAGACGGACAAGGTTGGTGTTACTTTGATAGTGCCATGAGAAACACATTAAACCCCCCACATTGAAATCTATGGAGTACAAAAATGATTTTGGAAGCCGTGTAAAGCATTTTATATTGAGTTTTTGTTGAAAAAATCATTAAATTTGAATTTTGTTTGTTGGAACAGTTTGCACTTCGTAAAATTATCAGAGCATTGCATACTGTTAGGCGTTTACCAGTGTATGGATGTTTCCAATTTACAAAATAGACTTTAATTTGCAAAAACACGTTTCGCTAAGAGATTCAAGGCCAAATTTAGATTCTACTATGATTGATCTACCGAATATAAACGGCCATGAACATCATTTAACACAATTAATGGCTTATTAGCTAATTTTCCAAACGTGTCCATCTTACCCACCCTACCGGTCCGTCTTACCCACACTGTTGAAAAACATACATTTGGAGATCACGTTTTAATTATCTCAAAAGTAATGGAAAATCAAATTTTATTGCAAAATCGACTTGCAGACTGTAAAGTACCTTAGTTGAAGTAAATAGTATGGAGGTAAAATTTTAATTATCTCGTTGTTTACACTGTCAAAATAGAGTGTTTCCTAAGCATGTCCGTCTTACCCCCACCCCCCCTACCCATTTTTTTTTTGTATGGCGCGTAAGATTTCTCAAACCCCCCTCTCCCTGTGCACTAGGGTGGTCCACACTTATTTGAAAAATAAAAATGCCAAGCACCATATCATCACAATTGGCCATTTTGTATGAAAAAGGCTTGTTGTCTTATTGTTTTGTCCGAAATCGTGCTTTTTATGATGCTCATTATAATGTAATCGAAAAATAAAATTGTTGAGGTAAAAACATAGCGGCCTACCTTGGGCTGGTCATATTGCCCAGCTACCGAATGAACAACAAGTGAACATGGTATTCAGAGTACCAATCGGTTCAAGAGTACCATCGGACTCGCCATCGGGTCTGAGGCCGGGCTTGCACGACACACCGTTGTTGGCATTTTTTTTTTCAGGGTTTAAGGGGAGATACTCATCGTAAGTGACTCGTCATCAAGTCTAGTAGAAATAATTTCTCTGCTCCTCTGTTAGCCCACGCAAGAAGCGAGATTTGATTTCAATCAATGGATAGATACTATACTAATATAATTGTCATTAATTCCAAGGCTACGAGGGACTAAAGACTTGGTATAAACCTAGGTATAAGCTGAAAATATCATCGAAACAATGTTCTGAAATACCGCAAATCGGTACAAAATGTTCAAACATAAGTTATTTTATTGTTCACCGATAGAATATTTTAAACCAAGGCTTCTCTGAAAGCTTAGGCCTTAAACAGAAACCATGTGAAAGAAGATTTTAGGTTCATTGAAGTTCGATAATATGTCAGTTCCAGGTATGCGTGCCATGTCATTCGGTGGTGGGTCGTTTTCCTTCGAGCCGAGTTTTGTAATGTCGCGGGTGTGGATGTGTTTTTTCTTCCGTTTTCTTATTTTCGATTTACTTGTTTGACGCGATAGAAAAATTGTTTTTTTTGGATTGTCAATTTTTTTCGTGAGTTTCGAACATTTATTGCAAAGTTCCGATGCCCTTGCAGCAGGGATCGGTTCTACTTGTGCTTCGCACTGAGCAGAAACATAATTATTTATACAATGAAAAGAAAAAAAAATCTCTTTTGATCTTTTTTTCATTTAATTCCACGCGATTTTTTTTTGTTCTTTTTTCGATAAATTGAGATGTTTATTATTGTTGTTTAACGTGATTTTTTGTAAATTTTTTTTATGTTAATTGAGATGTTCCTATTTCTCCATTTTTTTTTTAATTTTTCTTTTTTTCCTTGCGTTTTAAACATTTATTGCAAGGTTCCCGTATGACCCTGAAGGGATCGGTTTTGGTTGTGCCTCGCACTGAGCAGAAATATACCTATTTACACAATAAATAAAATAAATATTTTTTGTTCTTTTTTTTTCGTTAAACTCGTTTTACGTGTTTTTTTTTTCGACTAAATTGAGATGTTTTTTTTTCGTCGGTTTTCGGGTTTTTTTTTCTCAGATCGCCAACTTTCTTTTCTTTTTTTCTTGCGCGTTTTAAACATTTATTGTAAAGTTCCGATGACCCTGGAGGGATCGGTTCTGTTTGGGCCTCCTACTGAGCAGAAACATAATTATTTAAACGATAAATAGAAAAAAATCTTTTTTGATAGCCGACTTTCAAAAGATTAAATTTTAACCAAGTAGGTAACCAATGCCATGGGTCCATCGCCAGCTTTTCAGGCGAATCCTTGACCTAATACATCTCCCAACCACACACTCCGTAGTACTTATTGAAGTGTGACTGAGTCGGAGGCCTCTTCACTGCTACATCAACATTTCTTTCCCCCATCCCAAGTTACGGTAAAGATGGGCGTGGCCGGGAATAATGACATTTGTGCTTTTGGTATTCTTGCATGAGATTGGAGCGAAGTTAACTCCCCTGCCTTGTTCCGAGTTAGATTAGCAAAAGGTACATGAATGTTGTTAGTATCCAATTTACGAAGTATAGCGTAACTACGCTAACGCTAACGGACTTTCGTCAGTTTTCTATGGGCGGTTTGATTAATGGCGCGTTGGTGGCATCCCTCCTGGAGCTCTTTCTGAGATCCATTCGCGGTTTCTTCACAAAGTATTTCCAGGAGTTTCATATCATGTGGGTTTCTTCTGGGAGTTTATTTACGATTCCTTCAAAATTTCCATTTGGGGTTCCTCCAGGAATTCCTTTCATGGTGTCTCCAGAAATGTCTAAGATTCTTTTTGGAGTTTTTTTTCAAAAGTTCTCTCTGGGATTCTTCCGGGAGTTTACCGTAATATTTTTAAAAAGGTGTAATCTGGGATTTTTCCAGCAACTCCTTCCATGATTCCTTCTGGTGCTTCAAAGGATTCGTTCCGGGATTTCTTCCAATATTATCTAGTAGTATCTTTTTAAATGTTTTCGGAATTGAATTCCGATTTTGATTTTCAGAATGAATTCCTAAAATAAAAACTGCTCCCGATAAGAACTATAGGAGGAAAACCAAAAGAAACTCGGGGGGAATTCATTGCAAAGCAGCTGGAGGAGTTCCTTAAGAAATTGTTGAGGGTATTCATCAAGGAAGACCTGTATGAATTTCATAAGAACTCCATAAAAAAACCATAAACCACTTCAGAAGAAGTTCCTTATGAAATTGCAGAAAAGGGGATTCCCTGAGGTATCCTGAAAAAAAAAACTGCTGGAATGCCAGAAGAAATTTTCAACGGAATTCTAAAAAATAGGAATCCCTGTAAATAACTTGTTTTTGCAAAATGTTATTGTTCTGATCCAAGTAACAATTGGCCAAACTTTCAGTTTTCATACTAATTTATGAAGGTTTTATTTTTGCAATAAACATGCTATTATGCTTAATAAGGGCATCTATTGATGCAATGCAGCAACATTTAAAAACTCTTCCTCTAGCTGTTTTCAAAATTCTTTGTAGTTAGAAAATAAAATCTAACATTAATTTATTTTAATCCATTATTTAATACGACATTATGTGCCTCAATAAAACCGTTTGATAAATCTATTAAATAAGGGTTTATGAAAACTTCAATAAAATGTGGTATAAAAGTGTTTAGTTTGCATAAATGCCACTACTAAACTAATCAACTAACCGGAGGCGCAGCCCGCGTTCATTATGGTAATCACTGTTATTCACTTCGTTTCCAATTACGATGAGGAGTTCCATAGATAGACAATGTTTGATAGTTCAAATGACCTCAAGAATTGCAAATTTCTTATAGGTCTACTTAAGGCCAAGGAAGAAAAACTGAATAGACAATAAGATCACATTTACGGGATGCAAACACCGACAGATTGAAGAGTTTTGAGACGATAAAGTTCAATGTTCAACAGAGCGATGATTCGTCGTAAGAAGGCTGTTTACGGAATCTTACCTGATGCGCTTGTCGTGGCTCTTTGGTGCTTGATCGTGATGATACCGGGTGAGAAACAGTAAACGAATCTACATTCGTTTGATATTATGCGCTGAAATGTGAGGTCTGTGCGATAAATTTACGCGAAACTTGGTTGTAATGTAAATAATGAACTTCAGCTGTCAAAACTATAACTGAGCTGAAGCTTCAGCTGAAAAAATGCCGAACGGCTTTAGATCGGCTTTTAAAGCAACTGTTTCCTCTGCTTACAATCTCCGTAAATGCGATTTAAAATCTGTTTGTACTAAAAGTTGCTTTTATGAAAGCGAAGTAGCAAAGCTTCTAAAAATGCAGGTTTTCCTCCACCGTATTAATCTCACAATTTATTGTTGTTTTTTTTTTTGCAATGAATAGCGAATTCCTACATTTATTTTTACAGAAAGTATTGTAAAATAATAATGGTTTCGAATAGCGCACTGTTCTTCGAGTATTTTACGACACTTTTCACGATAAATTCCATAGGTTCATGGAAACTGAGACACTATATCTGCATTAACATGTCTAAAGGGTTTAACTCGTTTTGTAAACAAACATTGTTTCTGTCGCTGTAGGGCTCATCTCGATCCACCCACGCATTTGGGGGCCGTTATCAGAAAGATCTAACTTTGCTCTTTCTGATAACGGCCCCCAGATGCGTGGGTGGATCGAGATGAGCCCTACAGCGACAGAAACAATGTTTGTTTACAAAACGAGTTAGACCCTTTAGACATGTTAATGCAGATATGACAAAGTATTTATGTTTGAATATTGGAGATTGAGGAGCTCCATTGAAAGATTTTATTTCCATGATTAGTTTACCGATGCTAAGTATATTTTATAAATTCCACAATGTTACCTTAAATGTTTTCGCTGGTGGTAATAGAAGTTTAGATTAGAGTTTTATGGACGTTGGTTTATGATAACCTTGTAGAGTTGCATTAAACTGCAAATGTTACTTGGGGATGGTTTTCCAAGAATATCCCTTTTCAGCCGCATCATTTACACACATCCCTATTGAAAAAAACCCAGATTAATCCACCTAGTGGTGATAGTGCCTTTCTCGTCGAATATGTACTCAAGAGCCATAAGCCGAAGTGCTTCTGAATTCTGAGAATACTCTAGAATGGAACAAATATTATTTTCTTCTTTTGTCACAGTGCTCGTTGACTTATCAATGAGGGAGTAGAGTTGATAAATAATTAATGTATTTGATGAAAAAATACCCAAACAATTGTGCAAATCCGCTTAACTCATCGGATTTGTAAAAAAAAATCTGGAGGACTCTAATTTCACTTTAAAATTTGCAAATTTATTGGTTAAGGGGTATTAGTGGTATAATGGACACCCTAAGCAAATGAGTACGTTAGGCCGGTATAATAGAGAAAAACTTAACATATTATCTATTGGCTTACAACTTTAGTTTGTTTCCTACGTATTTCAATCATTTACAGCAGGTAGAATGTCTTTATTGTGAAGAAATAATGAATTGTATATCGTGTATTTTTTTAGAGCTGGCAGAGAAGGTACGGGGCGAAATGGACACCCCTGCATATTTTATGCCAATTCTTTGAATACATCGATCAGTTAAGGTGAAACATCAAGAAATCCCATTGTAATTTTTCATACAAACTTTAGAGGCACAAATCTGACGAACAAAGCATCGAGCAAAGTCGCACTTGTTTTTCCTGACTTTGCTCACTTTCAAAAAGAGGCAGCTTTTACAAATCGAGAGCATTTGTTTACGAATTTTCAAGAATGGTGCTTTTGAAAACGTGAGTAGGGGGCCAAGTCGGCCATTGTGGCAGCCATGTTTGTATTCTCTGAAGTTTCTCCTTAAGTAATTTGCCAACAGAGATCGATACCACAGATAAAATACTCCATCTTAGACGAGTTTACATGTCATCAAAGTTAATCAAATAAACTTTAGGCTAAAATAATCATATTGATTATCTCCAAACACTCTTAAACGCCTGAGAGTATGCAATGCGCGTGTATCCATTCGTAATTGCCAGTGTTCATTTCGCCTGAAATCGACTCCAACATTGAAATTTCTATTTTGAGTAAATTCTAATCACAAATAAAATACTTTATCTATTGCAAAATCTACATATACATGCAGATAAGGTAGCAATTCACTTGTTGGTGGACACACTTAAACACCCTCTCTCTCTTCTAGGCGTAACGTCCTCATTGGGACAAAGCCTGCTTCTCAGCTTAGTGTTCTATGAGCACTTCCACAGTTATTAACTGAGAGCTTCGTTTGCCATTGACCATTTTGCATGCGTATATCGTGTGGCAGGCACGAAGATACTCTATGTCCAAGGAAGTCAAGGAAATTTCCTTTACGGAAAAGATCCTGGACCGTCCGGGAATCGATCCCGTCACCCTCAGCATGGTCATGCTGAACACCCGTGCGTTTACCGCCTCGGTTATATGGGCCCTAACACCCGCAAAACCTTATTTGCTGCTGCGTTGAAATTATAAGAATTTCACCATGTGAAAAACATATTTCAATTTCAATGATATTTAGGTTATTTTGGAGGCATATGAATGGTACTTTTGAAAAATAGAACGATGACTTATTCCTTTACACTTATGCATTAAAAGTTTAGCATAAAAGTCAACGCTTTCGGCGAAAATAGGGGTGTCCATTTCGCCCCGGGTGTCCATTATGCCCCGATCTCCCTTATTTATATGTGCCCTTCCGTAAAATAATGAATTTCGAATAAAATGTTCAAGGGGGACCCCTCTTGACTTAAGAGAAAATCGAAATTTGTGTCAGCCTTATTCAGAAAAACAACAATTATATCAAAGAATAAATCGAATTTGGAAACTTATTGATGGCTCATATTCCGAAGTTATGTATTTTGTTCAGGATAAGAAAAACGGATCACGCTGGAAAACAAACGCTTTGTCCTAAGCGGTGCATGTCGGTAACAAAGACGCTCCGCAACAAGCGCATGTCAGGCGATGAGAGCAATAAAACAAACATCGCTTGCCTTGCGTGTGCCGATATTCCGGCTTTTCTGCTGAAATTTTCAACCCACATCATCGAATTCATATGCATTTGGACGAATTAAGACTCTTGCAAACCTCAGAGTCGAGTTTCAGTTGTTAAACAATGCGAAAATCACGATGTGAATAGAACGAGACAAATATTCCTACACTGAGGATACTGCAACTCCGAAAATCATACGAATCAACTATGATTTTTTGCCACAAAAATTTCTTGCGAAAATCATAGTTACGAACTATGATTTTGGATTCAAAGCACCAACTATTATTGTCATACTGTTACTGTATAAATTTCATAACTCTCACGTATGAAAATCATACCGATAACGTATAAAAACTGAAACTTTGTCTTATGACTATCATACATATGTTTATGAAATATTTTGCACAAATATCAAAAAATCGCAACCTGGAATCGAACCAGGAACATCAAGGTTAGCGAGTGCGTGCTTTACTCATACGCCCATCGACGCTTCGGAAGTTGAAGTGGTTGGAAGTCAATAAAAGGTTTTGTTGTTTTTTTAGCAATGGTGTTTCATAACACATCTAATGATTTTCATACGATGCTTCTTATGAGATTTTTCATACGATAAGTCTTATGGATTTTGCTCTTTAATGTATGAAAAGCATACGAGAACTATGAAATGATGAAAACAACAAAAATAACTGATTCATAAGATGTAAACTATGAAAAACATACGAACAGTATCTTCAGTGTACCGTTTTTGTTGAGAACAAACTCGGAAGCGATTTTGTCATTATCTGCTAACGAAAAAACAAAGCGTTGTTGCCGTGCCTTCTTTGTTGCCTATTTTTCGCTTGCGGTGCCGCATTCTGCGTACACTGATTATGTTAAACGCTGAGGGTTGCGGACTGAAATTTGACAGCAGCCAGGCTGCTGCCAAACTTCCAAAATGATCAGAGTGTGCCTAGATACAAGTTTGATTGGGAAAGTCACGCTAAAACAAGTAAAACGATCAATGACACACAAACTTTTTCATCATGAACGGAAACGTTTTTCTAACGTTTTTCTGAGTAAAATTAAAATGTAAAACTAGACCAAAGTTTATAAAATATTTTTAAAGCCCGTGTAAGACCAAAGCAGTTGATTATATACGTTTTGTTGTAACTTTTGCTGTCGGTAATTTGGTTAAACTTTGTGTGGAGTAGTTTGTGCGTGCACTTTGAAATTGATCTCCATAGAGATAAGCAACTCAACAACGGGAAGCACTCGAAGAAAAGATACGTGTTCAAATTGAATGATCAAAATAGTTGAGTCCGCACACCTCAGGTTAAACGTATAAGCAGAGCTGAAAAATATCAAACCTCTCAGTTGACTACTTGACCACCTTCACTTGCACTGGATGCCGATCATTATCAAGATATTTCGGCAAATTTTTTTCTGCACAGTTTAGCCTTTATTTTATTATCATTGGTTATAAGATTTATGTAAAATTTGACAAAAAAGTGCAAGCTAGTAAAATTTCTCATAATAAAACCCATTCAAATTTCAACCGTGTTACAGAGCGCGAGGGCTCAACCAGATGCATCAAAATTGTGTGTAGTAAATTCAACCGCAAAAGGGGATTGATGCTAGGGTAAGGGAGGTATTTTGGACCCCTTTAGGAAGTGGATGAACAATTCACCGAAAAAAGAAAGTTCCCACTTAAAAATATGGATAATTTCAGTAGGCATCACGTAGAGCAACATGTTTTCTGTCGAAAAAGGCCAAACAGAACTCAAAATTGTTGTAGTAAATACGAGAAATATCAAAACTCCTGAAGGATCTCGGGCTTCTATTTTGGACCACCTGATTTTATTTTGGACCACCAAGTGCACATATTTTGGCCCACCAAATTAAACTTCAATTGATTGATGAAATGAAAGCCACCTCAGCAAAAATTTAAACATAGTTAAAACTACGTGAAGTTTACATCTTTTCCATTCATTTTTTGAGGCAGGGAACGTTTAAAAATTACCTAACGGTAAAAAAAGATGACATTTTGTTGCAATTGCCAGTTTTTACGCATTGTAGTATGATGTTTCATAAAAAATGTTACGCAAAACGTATATTTATTAACTATTGCATGACGTCAGTCACCATGCATAAATTACGTAACACTTCACGTAAGTCTAGAGATTTTGCTAAATATAAAGGCGTTCCACACATATTGTAATGAGTGGAAGGGCCATCAAAAATAAAGTAATCTGAATGATACGTAAATTGTCACTGACATTGTCTCAGTCATCAACTGATTGCCGAGAAGGACAACTTTTCTAAACTGGATGACTGAATACCTGAAAATTTCAACTTGTCGAGAAGTTGTTAGGACACAAATCGAATCGAAATTTTTAACTAGGCGAAAAGTTGCTAGAACAAATCGAACCCACAACATTGTAAAATAAACGTATAACAACCCAGATCACGGGAGGTCCAAACTTAATCTATTTATCTGTTTTTAGAGTACATTACATTGGCATGAATATTTTCTCCCTTTAGAAGGAACTGGAGAGATGGATCTGACAGGTGGTCCAAAATATATTCACATCTGATTATGTTGAACATATTTTGGCCATACCTCAAACCACCATTTTAGTAAATAATATCGCTCCACCGAGGTTGAGAACAGTTTATTTTGAGTTCTTACAAGGCCCTAACTACATTCACATGAAATAAATATTTATTTTTAAAATTTAATACCTCTTCGAAGCCGACTACAAATTTGTCACCTTCTCTGTTTTTGGTGCTTTTCCGTGCGTTTCATGGGAAGTGAAAACATTTTCTCTATTTTTGATACTGAACAGCATATTTAACTGACATCCAAAATAAAGGTCATCACATAGTTGAATACTTTTCGTGTTCCAATAAAAATTTACCAAGATTTAGTAGAGATTATGTGATAAATATCATAAAACTCCCTAGGTGGGCCAAAATACCTGCCCGGTCCAAAATACCTCCACTACCCTATAAAATGAAAATTTCCCCATACAACGTTGATTCATCCTACTGTATAATTACGTCTCAGGAATCTAAAATGGTGTGATTTGACAAGATCGCTTTAATTTTCATTAAGATTTTGTTCTTTTACACATATTTATCGCTTGCATTGACTTTGTCCATATAGCCGAGGCGGTTAACGCACGGGTATTCAGCATGACCATGCTGAGGGTGACGGGTTCGATTCCCGGTCGGTCCAGGATCTTTTCGTAAAGGAAATTTCCTTGACTTCCTTGGGCATAGAGTATCTTCGTGCCTGCCACACGATATACACATGCAAAATGGTCATTGGCAGAGGAAGCTCTCAGTTAATAACTGTGGAAGTGCTCATAGAACACTAAGCTGAGAAGCAGGCTGTGTCCCAGTGAGGACGTTACGCCAAGAAGAGGAGAGGAGGAGGATTGACTTTGTTCACCTTCGTAATTTCAGCGATGCATCCAATTCTGATTCTGCAACACTGCTGGTAATCTTACGTGTGGTCAGAGACTATTTCGTTGCTGCCCGTTTATCTGGTTATCCAACATTTTTGATGATTTGATGTTTCATATGCATGGGTTTGGTTCACATTTTTAACTGGCCACTTCCGGCGGGACACCTGGAACCAGTTCCGGAACACAACCTGTTCAGGTATGTTATTTGTGGAATGATTGGTAATTATCGGTGACAAATATCGGAAACAGCTTGTTAACCCACGAGCGATCGCGCTGTTGTATTTTGTACAACACGTTGAAAAAATCTCACTTTTTGTACTCAGCATTAGCGTGGTGCTGACGCAGGTAATCAACCGCGCGAGTTACGGAAGGTTAAGCGTTACGCGTTTCGACGTACTATCCTTCGGTCATCGTCAGACGCATTTAGTTGGATTCACCCCTTCAACTTCGGCAGTTTACCATTGTTAACCATTCATCTGGTTATCGAAAAAGCCGCTCTTTGATGTGTCACATGCATGGGTTATGTTCACTTTTATATTTGGCCACTTCCGGCAGGACATCCGGAACCGGTTTCGGAAGACAACCGGTTCAGATAAGGTATTTTCCTGCTTACCGTTCATCTGGTCATCGAAAAATCCGCTCTTTGATGCGTCGCATGCATGGGTTTGGTTCACTTTTTTGTTTGGCTACTTCCGGCGGGACACCTGGAACCGGTTTCGGAACACAACCGGTTCAGATACGGTATGAAACTATTTTCCTGCTTGCCGTTCATCTGGTTATCGAAAAAGCCGCTTTTTGATGCGTCGCATGCATGGGTTTGGTTCATTTTTTTAATTGGTCACTGCCGTTGGGACACCTGGAACCGGTTTCGGAACACAACCGGTTCAGATAAGGTATTTTCCTGCTTACCGTTCATCTGGTCATCGAAAAATCCGCTCTTTGATGCGTCTCATGCATGGTTTTGGTTCACTTTTTTGTTTGCCCACTTCCGGTGGGACACCTGGAACCGGTTTCGGAACACAACCGGTTCAGATACGGTATGAAACTATTTTCCTGCTTGCCGTTCATCTGGTTATCGAAAAAGCCGCTTTTTGATGCGTCGCATGCATGGGTTTGGTTCATTTTTTTAATTGGTCACTGCCGTTGGGACACCTGGAACCGGTTTCGGAACACAACCGGTTCAGATAACGTATTTTCCTGCTTACCGTTCATCTGTGGGCGAATTCCGGCGTACAATCTCTTCGAAGAGAAGAAAATTTCTTCCATTACCCACCAGTAAGAAAATTTTCTTCTCTTCGAAGAAATTGTGCGCCGGAATTCACCCACTGGTCATCGAAAAATCCGCTCTTTGATGCGTCTCATGCATGGTTTTGGTTCACTTTTTTGTTTGCCCACTTCCGGTGGGACACCTGGAACCGGTTTCGGAACACAACCGGTTCAGATACGGTATGAAACTATTTTCCTGCTTGTCGTTCATCTGGTTATCGAAAAAGCCGCTTTTTGATGCGTCGCATGCATAGGTTTGGTTCATTTTTTTAATTGACCACTTCCGGCAGGACACCCGGAACCGGTTCCGGAACACTACCGGTTCAAATATGGTCTGAAATTACTTTCCTGCTTAACATTCAACTGGTTATCGAAAAAGCCGCTCTTTGATGTGTCACATGCATGGGTAATGTTCACTTTTATATTTGGCCACTTCCGGCAGGACACCCGGAACCGGCTCCGGAACACTACCGGTTCAGATATAGTCTGAGACTATTTTCCTACTTCCCGTTCATCAGATAATCGAAAATGCCGCGGTTTGATGGGTCGCATTCATGGGTTTGTTGCATTTTCATATCTGGCCCCTTCGTGGGGTACCGATCCGGAACACCTAAATGGCCATAACTCCGGAACGGCTGGACAGATCCGAACCATTTTCAATAGGAAACAATGGGACCAGATTCCGCGTCGAATGAACCATCGGTCGTTAAAATCGGTTGATGTTTACTATCTAAAAGTTAGGTGACCTTTTTTGTACACACACACACACATACGCACACACATACATACACACACACACATACACACACACAGACATCATCTCAACTCGTCGAGCTGAGTCGATTGGTATATAACACTTGACCCCTCCGGAGGCTCTATCAAATTTTCGTTTTTGGAGTGAACATATAGCCTTTCGGTACACCTTGGTGTACGAGAAAGGCAAAAACAGCTACCGAATAACATAGCTCATCAAGCAAACTTTTTTCATACCTAAAAGAACCAAAAACCCACGACTTTCATCAATAAACGGACTCGCGTTCGGTTTCTTTCGCTACGACCGGGCTCCATCTGTCACACATGTGGGAGATTTCCTAGCGATGCCTGTCTTATACCGATCCAATGCAGCAGCCGGCCGGGCCTCGTCTTGATTCGATTTTCAACGTCGACTAACGAATCGGCTTTCGGTGAGCCTTTTGCCAATATTTCATCCCACTCACCGTGAGCCCATTCCGCCTTGTTCCGGCCCCTTGTGTGCGACTGGTAGGTTCGGTGCCATTGGCAGCCAATATTGGCAGCCGAATGATTTCCTTCAACAGCGAAATCCCGTCACGGAAGGGATCACTTCCGATGATGACACTTGGGTGCCGCCTGTCTTGTTTCTGACTGCTGCGGCACGCTCCTATGTAAAATGGGTTGTGCGGGTGGGTCCTTCCCGTGCAAACGACAGCCAGCTCAGCCGTCCATCGCATCGCTGTCGTGTCGTTTAGGATGAAAAACGAAAGAATGTTCGTGATGTTTGACGTATGGGACGTTCGATTGAATTTTATTAGATCATTAGCATAATTTACATGCTGCGACAGGCAGGTCTGAGCCGTTCTCTGTCTCCGTTACCATATTGCGTTAGTCTGAAGGTGCGCTGGAAAAAAGTTCGAAATTTTATTTTACATGAGATTGCGATAGGCCTTGACTGGGCAAGGCAGTTCATGGTCACAAATATTATAAGTTTATTTTGTTTTTTTTTTATGTAATCTAGATTTTCATCCTCTCTTTTGTCTACTAAAGAACTCAAAATTAAGATGTGAAACAAGAACTGACTTGAATGAACTCGGAGCGTTTGGTACGGTATGTCCACGCATTCTTCCTCCCCTGTAGATTCTAGAAATGTTTCTATGTTTTACAATCCCATGAGTGCTGAAAGTTTCATTTCGTCATATCTAAATTCAACCACCTACAGCTCATTTTAGAAGCTAAACTACCCAAGCAACACACATGTTATATAAGAGTTATGACAGCGCAAGTTTTGGTTGTATAGAAGTTAATTTTACGTAATTCTAACCTTGTGTTGAAATAACGTAAAATAAACTTCTATACAACCAAAACTTGCGCTGTCGTAACCAATATAGAACATGTGTGTCGCTTGGGTAGAGAATATTGTATATGAAAAACTTGTGCAGCTAAACCAGTTCTGCAAGAAAGTCACCTTTGAAAATGCCAAATGATATTCACCGTGAATATCATTGGCATTTTTCGAAGGTAGTCCGTGACATTTACCTTAAATATTCGTAAAATTGCAGTTTTTCCGTGACTTTCTTGCAGAACTGGTCTAGCTGCACAAGTTTTTCATATACCATATTCTTAGGTTCAGCTCCTAAAATGCGCTGTAAGCGATTGAAATTAGATACGACGAAATGAATTTTTCAGCACTGATCCCATGACATCGAAGCATTTCAAAGAATCATCTTTGCGGTAAACACAACGTAGTAGGCCTGGTCGCTTTGATGCTTGTGTCATATCTTCGATATGCCACAATTATCAATATTGACAAGAAAAATAATTGAGCTTAATCTAACCCGATTATTTTCCAAGATGATTTCTAGTACCGGCTACGTTTGTGCTAGATTAGATTAGATTAGGTTAGAAACAAGAACTGACTTGAATGTGTTGGCGAAAACTTGACGTAAAGAACCATTCAAAGGATGTTTTTAAGTACATAAAACTATTGTTTTAAATTTCATACATAGTGTTTTGTGATAATTGAATTTTATTGGCTTTTCTCGGTGAATTTAATACTATGTACTCAAAGAAGGAGGGAGTAACGAATGTAATGAAAGAAACGGTGGAGAGAATCGCAAGAAAAATTCTAAAAAAAAATCCAGTATTACCTCCACGGACTTCGCCAGAAATTCCTTTGAGTACACTTTCAGGATTTATCAAAAAAAATTATGAAATGTTTACAAAAAGAAGATGATCGCCAATTTTTTTAAATGATTTAAGCAAGAATTGCTCCAAAGATTCCTTTTAGAATTCTTGAAAATTTCTCCAGGGATTCTTTCGGGGATTCCCCAAGGAACTTCCCTTGGGACTTGTTTAGGAGTTTCTCGTAAATGGTTTAAGCCTCATCTTGAAACATTTCCTCAGAAATTGCTTTTGAAATTCCTTCTGGGTTTCTTAAAAAAATACATTGGATATTCTTTCAAGGAGTGCTACATAAATTCATGCTTTTATTCTTTCATGTTTAACATTTCCGAAGGAATTCGTTAAGAAATATTATCGAAATTTTTCTAGGAAATACAAATTTCTCAAGAACTTCTTCTAGGAATTTCTCCAGGAATTTCTCCAACCATTTCTTAAAGAGATGCAATTTCAGGGCAATTATTACACAGATTCGGAGATTCTATCAGAAGCTAGGGGTTTTATCTATGAATTCAAAGATTTATCAACAAAGTGTTTCAATTATTATTGCTTGAATTTCTCCTGAGGTTCCTTCCTAGAAACTTCAAAAATAAAATCTTCTGAAAATTTTAACAGTTTTTTTAATTTCTTTCTGTTTATGAATTTTTAAAGAGTTTCTCCAGTAGTTCTTTCAGGTATTCTCCAGACATTAATTTGGATTTATTCAGAACTTTCTTTTGGAATTATTCAAGATTTTTTTTTCAAAGATTCTTTCAACAACCTCTGCAGAAATTGCTCTAAAATCTATTTCGTAGCTTCACTTCCTCAAATCCTTTCGGAAATTGTATAAGAAATTTTTATGACTGTTCCTTCAGGAGTTTTCCATGGATTAATTTAGAATATCCTCCAGGGATCTCTCACAAACTTATAAAAGGATTTCTTCAACAATTCCACCAGTACCTTTGTTTGCGATTTCTGCAGGCATGTTTCAAAAGATTCCTTCAGAAATTTCCTAATGGATTTCTTCAGGTATTTCTCCAGAAATTTCTCAAGTATTTTCCTTGTAATTACTTGCAGAGTTTCTTTAGACGTTAATCTAAAATTATGTGCCTTTCTTAAGGTACCCATGTATTCTCCTGGGTATTATCCCTGGAGTTCTCTAGAGGAGCTGCTTCAGAAATAACATCATAATATTCCTAATTTTTTTTAAGAGTTGTCAAAGGTATCCCCAGAAGTTTTTAAAGAAAATCCATTCAGCGGGATTCCTTAAACAATCCTTCAGTAATTTTTGTGCAATTTATTGAAGAACTTTCGTAAGGAAGCTAGATGTTACGCAACGTGCGAACGCGCCTCCGTTATCATCGAGCCCCCACAATTCGTCGCCACTGCTGGTAAGGAATAGATGGCAAGTGGAACACAACAGATGCAACAGGTATGAAATACGAACCAAAACAAACTGAAGATAAACTTTGATTTGGAGATAGGATATTTAATAGGCCGATTGAATTTATAGTTTTAGTAGTGAAATAGTGAAACAGATTGTTAAGCTAGCAGAAATTTTCTATATTCGTTACCTTGAAATCAGTGGAGTGACAGGTAAAATGAATCTAAAACATTAATACGAAATATTGATTTTGTGTCAACTGAATTTCTAGAACAGGATTGATCAGTGTTTACAGCCGTATTAGTGAGTTGCACATCGGTTTCAACGAGCTTCTACTTAAGGTGAATATGTCATTATCTATAAATGATCATGCAATGCATTTAAGTTACATACGCAGGAATAGCCCAAACTGTAAAAGTATACCGTACGCGACCGTTTTCCGAACGCAACGAAACTATTCTCAGATACTAAACGTGAGTAAAACTAAAAATTTGAATTAAAGTTATTAATAATTATTGTGAAAATTGTAGTGTATACTAAATTAATCATACATTCGACAGGAAAAATTTAACAATTTACAGAATAAACGACTTGTTCAAGTTAGCGGAAATCTGTGTACCGTATTGTTGCCTATTCGGGAACACTAGAGGAACATCTGAGCAAAAACTCCATGGAAGAACTGTTGAAGAAATCCCTTGCCAAAGTTCCCGAAAAAATGCTTAAAATTCTGAAGAAGTTTCTAGAGATATAAATATTTCTTCATGGAAATCTTTCCTGTTTTTCTTGAAGGAATTACTTAAAAAAAAATTAAGTAGAGAAATACCTGGAGAAACTTCCCGAGAAAGGGATAATAGAATTCTTTGACGATTTTATGGAAGCACTCCTGGAGAAATCAGTGAACGAATTCTTGAAAAAAAATCTGTTGCAATAACTGGTGGAACGCATACATAAGCGGCTGCAAAGATCAATAAAAAAAAACTCTTGAGATATTTCTAAAATAATTTTCATAGAAATTTCTAGAAAATATTTGTGAATTCATTTCTTAAGGAATCCTTGAAGAAGTTATTCAAGTTATCCTAAGAAGAAATTTCGGATGAATTCCTGTGGTAATACAGGGAGCAATATCTGGTGAAATTCTTAAGGAATCTTAGAATGAACTCCTGCAAAAATTTCTGGAGGAATTCCTGCAGGATTTTCTGAATGAATCCCTGAAGAAATTCCTGGATACTTTAATGAGGGAGTTTGCAATGGAATCCCTAGAGCAATTCCTGAACAAATTGCTGGTCTCCCTGAAGAAATACCTGAACGAGTTTCTTAAAGAATACCTCGACAATTTTCTGAAGAAACCACTGGAAGAACTCATGAAGGAATCTTTGAAAATGTTTCGATAGGAATTCGCGTAGAAAATTCTGGAGTCATCCATGGATAAATTTCCGATGATTTTTCAAACGATTCCTTATAACAATGTTGAAAACAATTACTCTTAGTTTCAGAAGGAAATCTACCTAAAATTGATGGAATTCATATGGGAATATTTGAAGGAAGCGCTAGAGAAATTCTGAAAGAAGCCTTGATAGATTTTGAAAACGAATTCCACGAGTAACTTAAAAAGGAATCTATGGATTAATTTTTGAAAGAACCCATGAAAGTTTACCTTGAATTTGAAATTCTTGAACAAATTTATGTAGTAATCTTATTTGGAATTTTCGGAATAATCTCCTCGAAAATTTCTAAAGTTATCCTCAGAGAAGTTTGTAGAGCAACTTTTGTTTTTCTTAAACAATCGCTGAATGCAGTTCTGAAGGGATCCATGGGCGATTTTCTGAAAAAAAAAATCGTATGATTTTTTTTGCAAAAAGCTATTGTGGAATTTTTAACCCTTTTTCGGCATTAGCGTTTATTTTGACCCAAAACGTACACGACGCCAGCGAGCTGTTCCCAACGTAAGCAATAGGAAGGTTAAGGAAACTTTCTCCACAGTATTTTTTGGATACATTTTTGAGGGTTCCTCTAACGAAAATTTAGAAAGTAATCTCAGACTCTCCGAAAAAAATCCTGGAGGATTTTCTGAAGAAGTCTATGGAGCAATATCGGAATTGATCCAAGGAAGTTTTTTTAAGTTCCCCAATTCATTTCTAAGGAAATCTTTAGAAAACTTTGTAGAAAATTATTTGAGTTTTCTAAAGGAATGAATAGAATAATGGATCATGAAAACCACTAAAATGGCCGCTATGAATTGAACAGATAGTGCCACCGCTGCGATGTGTGTTTGACATAACTCCTCTGCTGTTACCATATAAAAGGCCGTATACGATGGTGCCTATGTTTTTTTTTGATGTGCTGAGCAACATCAAAGTAGGTTGATCGATTCCTGAAGGATTTCTAAAAAAAATCTCCGAAGTCACTCCTGGCAGATTTTTTGTTATTTCATTATTCATGAGATTTTTGCCCGAGATAGGTTCATTGCATGCTGAATTTCTTAAAAATCCCCTTGAAGATTTTGTGGAGGAATCGGTGAAGGAATTTCAAAGAAATCTCTGGAAGATTTTTAGATGATTTTCTGAAAATATTCATGAATGGTTTTTAATTAAACACTTCAATAATTTTCTGAAGGAATCTCTCAATCAATTTGTGAAGGAATCACTAAAGGATTTCCGGAAAAAACTCAAAGAATAATTTCTAAAGGAATCCATGCAAGCTTTTCTAAAATAATATTTTGAATGTTGCGATCATATTTCGCATCCATTTTTTATCGTATACAGCCCTCTAAATGAGAACACAGATTCCTTCATAGAATGAGAATAAGAATTATTCGTAGAATAAGAATATGGATAGAGAGAGGATAACTAGTGGACTTGAGTGAATTCGACGACTAGAAGTCTGTTAACTAGGAGGCTTTATCAAATTAGAATATTAAATTGCCTCTTCATTTAGAATATAAATAGTGAGTAAGAGTTGATTGTGTATTAAGAAAGTGTATCAATTATGTGTCTTAATCACTTTAGATTACAGCTAACACTAAAAAGATCCGGCAAAGCCGATGCCAGCTGATGTTTGCTGAATCGGATGACAGGGCGCATACACTGGTCGCACTGAAATATTGTAATATTACCCTAGAAAGTTTGATTGTAAATGAATTAATAAACCCTTTTTACAGCTTTAGCTTATCTACACGAATCCAGGAAGTTTGATTTGCTGAAAGAATTTCAGCACCCGACCATTCGTCCGTCCCTTCGGCAACAATACATTTCGTAGGAATAACGAGTGAAATATCTAAATTAATCTCTATAAGAATTTAAATAAAAATTTACGAATGACTCTTCGATAGGTTTTTTAGAGAGCTCATAGAGGAGTTTGTGAGGTAATTCGTGAATAGATTTCTGAAGAAATCCCGGAAGGAATTTCTGAATGAATCTCCGAAACATTTGTTGTATTTGGAAAGATTTCTGAACTAATCTAGGTAAGAAATGCCCATATCACATAATTTTGTCATTACTCGTTTGAGCGCAAAAAGGGTAAAACTTACAAAGATAACTTACTTTATCCAAATATAACAAGCCTCAAAAATCGTAAACTGTTTTTGTTTTGTTGTTGGGAGGAAAAATTGGAGGATAAAGATATACATAATAGTAAACTGATATAAGTTAATTTATTATATTCAGGAGGGCCATAATATTTAAAAAACGTCACAGATAACTTTTCTTATATTTATGATGCCGCAAAAAAATCAGCCAAAAAATCACATAAGCAATCACTATAGATATTATAAGAGACTCTTCCGCCCTTCCAAAATTATAAAGTTCCTTTTTTTTCTCACTCGATAAGGAATGGGAGCACTAATATTTTTTTACGGTTTTAAATCTAGGTTCATTTGCCTAGCGCTAATATAAGCTGAAATATCAGAAAGGAAGTTTTTATTTTGCAGGCGCTACCATATCGAAAAAATCATAGAGATAATATTCATATACCTTGAAAAGGGGAAGAAAACATTCCGAATTCTTCATTCTATGAAAGAACTTTTTTTACACCTACGGGGCGCTGAAACAAAAGCCATTTTTTTTGGCTCATACGTGACAACTTGTCATATTTAACCATTCAGGACGCGCGCCGTTGTAAAAAGTACAACACTACCAAAGTTCCTCGCTTTGTCGTATGCAGCACGGTCGCGGTGCAGTTTCAACTTCTACGCCATTTTGATTATCTATTGCTTTGATTCTCACCTTCCCTAATTTTCGAGAGCAAAAATAGCTTTGTTGCACGTGATTTCTATTTGTGTATTTGTATAAGTTAACAAACCTTTTGTCACCTTTCAACCTTGGTCTAGGTGTTAATTTGAATTATATAAAACGACAGCCATAAATCATGATCACAACACCTTCATTTCCACATGAGCAATCTTACTGTGCAAACATTGCAAATGATACGAATCCACTTGAAGAAAATAAATTCTCAGTTCATTACTCACAGTTCCGGATTCTCCTCCTTCTCAACCAAACCAACTGTGGCCATATCTAAGATTTACTCAGTGCTTTCTGCATCTTTTACACCCTCCCACCTAGCTCCACATCGCCACTGGGAATCATTATTCAAAATTTCCTACTTGGTTTCTACCCGAGTGCATCCCATCTCATCCATTTGCTTAATCCCAATATTTACACATCTGGTCATTTTGATTATGATGCAACATGACCGATTGTAGAGCTTACAGATGCGGATAAATGCTCAGGGCTCAGGGTGGATTATGCTGGAAATTGATAAAATCGTATTTCCTCTTTGAGAATGTTCTCCTCCGCACCAGCATCATATGTCCTGGCCAGCCAACGTCTCTCGCTTCGTTTGGGGATCAGCTGTCAGACATCCCGCATAAAGAACAGTGAATCCAAGCGAGAGGTTAAAGTGGAGAAGCTCCAGCATTGAATGGTGTTTCCGATATGAATTATTACACAACCTCCGCCAGCCGGCTTTGCATCACCCCCCGTCATCATCAACAACTCTGCATCGTTCGTCCTTTCTCAAGGTCCATCCCAGTATGGCATGGAGGAGACCACTGCATCCACGAAGATTACAGTTCGCTTTTAGCGAATGCATTCTCCCGTTGGAAATGGCAACAGCTGCACCTTGCTTCACATACTTACACACCATGCCAACTCCAGACGTTGATGATGATGATGGTGGGCCGAGACGGTAGTGAGACTCGAACGGCGGCTTATGAGTTTCCATTTAATCCAATCAAATGAACCCCTTGCCGCTGTTCTGTACCTGCTTGTTGCCCCTTCCCTTCACCCCACATAATCAATGGCTGACCGACTGACCCACCGAATAAACGGGGCCACATTGGAAAATCAACGTACGTGGCTGGCTATTCTTTGAGACAATTTCACATACATTATGTGCGTTCCAAGAATCGAGCGAAGAATGGGATGTGCAGCTTGAAATGGAATATAGGCGTTTCCAAGGGTCACCCTAATCCACCAAAAAATCGGAAAAACGTACGGAAAACCGTACATACGCCAAAAAGAGAAAAGACAAGGTAGTTTTCACGGACCCAAAACTTGATCTAAATTCTCATTGTATATTTTGTTTATTGAGTAATTGCAGTAAATCTTCTTCTTTTGCAGAAACGAAGCAGTAAGAAATTTTCTTTTTTCTTAAGGTTAAACCAAAATGGTGCCACAAAAAAGTAACGAGTTATGCATTGAGATATTTTTTACTGCAGCTTTATTTTAAGCCAAGTTTAAGGCTCATGAAGTTGATCATCAATAACCCCCTACAGGAAACCTTAAATGATGGTCCATTTCTGAAACCTGGGGTCCATTTAGACCCCAAATTCGTTCTTCTGTATCGCATGATCCTGATTTATTAGAATATCGGTGTCTTCAGTAAAGTTGTTGGGTTTGTCAAGGACTTACAGATACTAGACTGTTTAATTCGGAATTTCATATATAGGTGGCGCTAGTGAGGCTGTAAGTATTCAGTAATTGAGCACATATATATCAAGATCCTGACCACATAGAATTTTGGTGTCAGATAAAGTGTTTACTAATGATGGACCGTTTGTTTGAAAATGTCACACATAGATGGCGCAACTAATCGTGCAATTTTTATATTTCATATATCAGGATCTTGAGCACCTCCGGCATAGTTGTTGGGTACGTCAAGGACTGGCTCACATGAGTACAATTTATGTGTGGGTATATGTTTGTTCTACTTACATGGTAAACTTGTGGCCGTGCGGATAGCATCATCCAACGCACTTGATGGTGTGACATACTGTTTGAGCATGAGAGAGAGCAGCGCTGAAGTCGTAGTGGATTGAAAGTTCTACCACTAGGCGTAGCTAGAGTGAAAACAAATTTTAAATTCTACAAATCTCAGGATCCTGATTATTTAGAAATATGGCATCTACGGCAAAGCTGTTAAGAAGATCAAGGTGAATTATTATTTGGTTCGAGTTTCTGTCATTAGGTGGCGCTAGTAGCAAATTTACAAAAACACAGAAATTTTAATTATTGGCCAGAAAATTTTGAACAAGCTATAACTTCTTATTAGGTGCACCAAATTATGACTGCAAGATCCCCAACTAGTTAGCTATAATTGGTACAAATTTGTGCTTGATTGGTAAACTCTACGTGAAGTTGTAACCTTTTTTTTTTACTTATTCGTTTATTTGGAAGGCTCGGGCGCCACATGGGCATAACTGAGCCGAAATCTTTTGTTTTTTTTTACAATGGTTATACATTTTACAATTTATTACTGCCTTAAAACTATGTTAGTTTGGGAAGCCGAAGTACTCGCGGCTGTTTCGAGGTTAAGGATTAAAAAAAAACATAAAATAAAATTGGGAAGGAGGGATTTATGGGTTTAAAACTAAATTATTTGCTAACGTATACTAAAACAATGGGACAATTGTCCATATCTGTAATGGAACCAAAAAGAAAGGACTTTATCGGTAGACAACGACAAGAAGAGGACAAACGGAAGGGGGGTGACGACAGACAGGGGCGAACAACAAAACCAAAAGGCGGACAACGAAAACAAGGAACGTACTACATCAAACTCTGACATCAACACGTTTCAAAAACTGGTAAATCAGGTTCATGTATTCCAAATCAAGTCCTGCCAACACTTCTCTAACGGGTTTCTGTTGTTTTCCTCGGACCCGGAGAATTTCATGCAGCTCAGATCTGACCTCACGATACTCATTGCATCCCCACACGACATGTTCGATATCCTGGTAAGCCACGCCACAGACACAGAGATTGCTTTCTGAGAGCCCAACACGGAAGGTATGTGCGTTCAACAAATAGTGGTTGGACATCAACCGACACATAACACGAATGAAATCGCGGCTCAAATCCAACCCTTTGAACCATGGCTTCTTCGACACCTGTGGAATGATGGAGTGCAACCATCTACCCATCTCTCCATCTCTCCATTTGTGTTGCCAGCTGATCAAGGTCTCCTGACGGGCCAATTCAAAAAATTCGTCGAAGGCGATTTGACGCTCATAAATATCGCCTTCGCCCACCTTAGCCAGAGAGTCCGCTTTCTCATTGCCCGGAATTGAGCAATGTGAAGGGACCCAAGCTATGGTGATGATGTATGAGCGTTTGGATAAAGCACTCAAGACTTGGCGTATTCCTTTCAGGAAGTACGCTGAGTGCTTCATCGGTTTCATTGACCGAACAGCCTCCAGAGAGCTTAGACTGTCGGTAAAAATGAAGTAGTGCTCAGGTGGGAGAGTGCGAATGTACTCTAAGGTGTAGTATATAGCCGCTAGCTCAGCAATATATACCGAACATGGCTTTTGAAGCATAAAGGTGGCGCTATGAAATTCGTTGTAGACACCGAATCCAGTCGAATCATCGGTTTTGGAACCATCTGTGAAGAACTGTCTGTCCCCGGTAACATGCCCGAACTTACTTGCAAAAATTTGTGGAATACCTATGGAACGAAAAGATTCCGGTATACCGGTGATCTCATCCTTCATAGAGAGATCAAAATCCACAGAGGAGCCGTCGAAGTCTGAGAAGTTGTCACGATTGGCGTTGACCGGAGATGGGCTTACCTCCAGCGTCATGTACCAGTAGTACACACTCATAAAACGAGTTTGGGGATTCTGTTCGAGCAGCTTTTCGAAGTTTTCTATGACTAACGGATTCACAACCTCGCATCGGATGAGGAACCGGAACGACAACTCCGCAAAGCGGTCTGTCAGAGGCTGTATACCAGCAAGTACCTCTAAACTCATTGTGTGAGTCGAGTTCATGCAACCTAACGCGATCCGAAGGCAACGGTACTGAACCCGTTGAAGCTTCAGCAAGTGTGTTTTCGCCGCGCATTGGAAACAGAAGCTACCGTATTCTAAAACCGATAGAATGGTTGTTTGGTACAGCCTGATCAGATCTTCCGGATGTGCTCCCCACCATGTTTCGGTAATAGTTCGCATAAAGTTGATTCGTTTTTGGCATTTCTGTATCAGATACACAATGTGCTTCCCCCAGGTGCATTTGGAGTCGAACCAGACGCCGAGGTATTGTGAAGACATGCTATGAGTGATTGTCTTACCCATCAGAACGAGCGGAAACTTTGCCGGTTTGTGTTTTTTAGAAAAGACAACCATCTCAGTTTTCTCCGGAGAGAACTCGATACCCAGCTTGAGAGCCCAAGTAGACAAATTGTCCAAAGTATCCTGTAGTGGTCCTTGCAGATCGACTGCTATCGATCCCGTTACAGAGACAACACAGTCATCCGCAAGCTGCCTTAACGTGCAGTTTTCCATGAGACAATCATCTATGTCTCTAACATAAAAGTTGTAAAGAAGGGGGCTTAGACATGAACCCTGGGGGAGGCCCATGTAGCTAATTCGTGAAACTGTCAAGTCACCATGAGCGAAACTCATCAGCTTCTCAAACAGCAAATTATACAAAAAGTTGTTAAGAATTGGCGAAAGGCCACAGTCGTGTAGTTTGTCGGAAAGAACACCGACACAAACTGAATCAAAAGCACCCTTAATATCCAAAAATACTGAGCCCATTTGCTGCTTTTGAGCAAAGGCAAGCTGAATTTCTGAAGAAAGCAACTCAAGACAGTCGTTCGTACCTTTGCCTCTGCGGAAACCAAACTGTGTGTCTGACAACATGCCATTCGATTCAACCCATTTGTCCAGTCGAAAGAGAATCATCTTCTCCAACAGCTTCCGTAGACAAGACAACATCGCGATTGGACGGTACGAATTATGATCCGACGCGGGTTTCCCGGGTTTTTGAACAGCTATCACCCTCACTTGTCTCCAATCATCCGGAACGATGTTGTTATCCAGGAACTGATTGAACAAGTTCAACAAGCGCCTCTTAGCGACGTCGGGGAGGTTTTTAAGCAAGTTGAACTGTATTCGATCCATTCCTGGAGCGGAATTGTTACATGAAAGAAGAGCAAGTGAGAATTCAACCATTGAAAAAGGCCTATCCATGTCGTCCCTATCTTCAGAAACATCACGAATTATTCGCTCAACGGGCACGGAATCTGGACAAACTTTTTTTGCGAACTTGAGGATCCATCGAGGAGAGCTTTCTCGATCCTCGTTAACCGACGACGCGTTACGCATTCTTCTTCCGACGTTCCAAAGAGTTCTCATCGAAGTCTCGCGCGACAAACCCTCGACGAACCGACGCCAGTAACCGCTTTTCTTCGCCTTGATCAAGTTCTTGAACTTGCTTTCAAGGAAAGCGTACCGCTGAAAGTTTTCGACCGAACTGCGTTTCCGAAACTCTTTGAACGCCGCGGATTTCTCGCGGTAGATTTCTGTACACTCACTATCCCACCACGGATTGGGGGGTTTCCTGCGAACCGACGGACCTGGCACTGGTCGACGTTGTGCCTGAAGCGCGCTACTGATGATCAGCTCGGACAGAAACCGATACTCTTCCCGCGGTGGAAGAACTTCTACCGATTGCTCACTGTCGATAATTGCTTCCGCGTACTTCTCCCAATCAATGTGCTTGGTGAGATCGTAGGCGATGTCGATCGATGGAGACTGATGCGACCCGTTGGAAATAGAAACAACAATCGGCAGATGATCACTACCATGGGGATCCTGGATAACCTTCCATGTACACTCCAGCGATAGTGAGCTCGAACAGATTGAGAGGTCTAATCGGCTGTTTCTAGGGCTGCCATCTTGAGCTGGAGGTGCGACTCGTGTAACTTCTCCGGTATTCAAAATTGTCATGTTGAAGTCGTCGCAGAGGTCATATATCAACGTTGAACGGCTGTCATCGTACAGTTCCCCCCAGCCTGTACCATGGGAGTTGAAATCACCCATGAGCAGCCGAGGCTCGGGCATAACCGAGCAGATGTGAGCGAGATCCCTGCGAGATATCGCAGTTCTCGGAGGAAGATATATGGAGGCAACACTGAGGGTTTTACCTCGGATAGTCACCTCACATGCGACGGCTTCAATGCCTGTCATCGGATAAAAATCGACTCTGTAAAATGGGTGCTGCTTCTTGATCCCTAGAAGCACCCCTCCGTACGGGTCGGATCGATCAAGGCGAATGATATTATAATCGGGAAAAGGTAAGGTTACATCAGGTGTCAGCCATGTTTCGGATAGTGCAAAAACATCGCATTGTAAATTGTTAACTAAAAATTTAAAAACGTCTAATTTCGGTGTAATACTACGACAGTTCCAGTGTAGAACCGAAATCTTATCTTCGACCTCGGTGGTTAAATTAGCCATCGAAAGATACGATTGTCGCAAGGAGGGGCATTTTAGAAACCAACTGCTTCAAAAGAGGGGTCACACAAGGAAGAAGTCCTTTTACAATGTTCTTCACGGAATCTGAAGCATTGAAGAAGCTGAGGATGATGTCTACGATGCCAGAGAGCGTAAACAATGGTGCACCCTGAGGTTGCTCCTGGTGCTCCGAATGCTGTCTTTCCGGATGAGAATTCGAAAAACGTGGGACATCTGGGGTTTTAGATGTTCCCGGGAGTGATGGAAAGTCTCGTTCGTCCTGGATTTTGAAACCCGTAGGGGAACGTTTTGTGACTTTCTTACCACTCTTGAAATTTGTCATGGTGGGTTGGGGGTCGCTGCCAGGCAGATTCCGAGGTTTTTTGGTGGGTCTCTGGAGCCTCATCCGTTTCCTTGTTTCACCCTTGAAAACAAAGGGAACCCCGTCCCCAACCTCAGAGTCAGAGCCCTGATAATCGAGAGACAAAGACGAGTAGATGTTACGGGATTCAACGGTTGGGGCAGCTTTTTTCAGCATTTCGGCGTAGCTTCGCCGTGATCGCTGCTGCAACGATCGTTTTTGATGTTTTTTCTGCTGTATGTACCTTGGGCAATCAATCAGATCATGTGGACGGTCGCTGCCACAATAAACACACTTGGGCGGCGTTTTACACGCACCGTCCACATGTCTCTCCCCGCATGTTGCACAGCGAGGTTTATTGCTGCAGTACTGGGCGGTGTGGCCCAGCTGCTTGCAATTGATGCAATTCATTACCTTCGGTACATACAGCCTCACAGGTAGCCGAAGTTTGCCAATCACCAGCAGATCTGGTAATGCAGATCCGGAGAAGGTCACAAAAAATTCTTCAGATGGTGTGTAAACCTTCTTCTCGCCCTCCTGGGATACCGAATGCAGTTGCCGGCAATCCAGTATCTGGACAGGAGGTAGAGAAGGGTTATGGAAACGACCACAGCCTTGCATGATCGTTTCGCAGGTCAAAGATGCGTCGGCGACCTTCCCCGAAATCTCTATCGACGCGCTCGGAAGGTAGACAAAGTACTCAAGAGTAAACAACTCGCAGGCCACAATCTCATTAGCGTGTTTTCGGTCGCCTACTGTCACCCGAAGCTTAGCTGTACCGACCATGTCAATGGAGACAACGGAAGAATACCGCTTAGTCAGATCCTTGCTGATTTGAACGGTGTTCAAACGTTTGCCTTTGGGTCGGAAGAAAACAACATATGGCCCGCCAAAGTCGGGAGGGTAGGCCTTGAGGCGGGGGGACGTCGAAACAGATTTACTGTTGGTGTCCATTGCAGAAGCGCCAGGGTGAAGGGAGACAAAGGGATTAGCATTTACATCGCCTTGTTGGCTCGAACAATCCGATGCCAATAACGAAGCTTCGTTGATGCGGTACGATGTTCCCCCGCCATCATCATCATCGCCCATTGTGGTAGCTAACTACCACCACGGGTCACTCAAAAATCTTAAACTAACACTATCACGGGGACGAGAATTAATCAAAAAACAAGGGACAAAATTAACGCTACAGGAAAAGTGAGAAAAAACTGCTTATGTACCAAATTAAATCTAATCAAAGAGTCAGTGGAGAGGGGGGAACAACGAGAGGTAACTTTATGTACTTATCTTTGTGCACTCTGTTTAGCCACAGGCTCGACGACGACAGGTCCAAGCGATCGGATGGCCCGCACAGGGAGGAAGCGAGCTGCTGCTGAGCGCCGTCGTTCGTGTGCGGCGGTTGAACGCTCTCTGCTCCTCTCTCGGTGGGCTGCTGCTGTCGACGACGATGAGCTTGGGTACTCACTGGAAGAAGCCGATCACGGCCGCGCGAGCGGCGCGGTGTGCGGGGGGTGCTGCACTTCTGTGCTCGATAGTCGGTCAATGCGCCACGTGATGTAATGAAAACGTGAACTTTACTCAAATCAAACGAACTTTTGCGGCAAAAATTGTGGCCTAGCCAACCGCACGCGTCCCACTAGGGATAGTCACTTAATAAATTGATCACTCGAAAACACTAGCACTTTGAAAATAGCCACCGAACTGGAAAGTATCGAAGACAAACCGGACGAACTAAAAATTGCGACTGTCTCGCACGAACGCTCGCCAAAGAGTGGAGTTGTAACCTTGTAGCTCAGGGATTAGGGGATCAACAGGCTCGTCTATAGAAGATGGCTTGAACTTTCATGTCTCTACTGTTCTAAAGGCAGTCTATCAACAGTAACATTGAACATTTGAAACACATATTAACACCATAGAAAATCTGAGACCGACCAACAACATTCACAAACGCTCTATATAAATATGCTAACTGGAGTTAGACCAGATCAACAGACCAGCGAGGGATGGTAACTGCTTTTGAGTGCGGAACCATTCAAAAAGGGTCAAAAATGGTAAAATCGCTTGAACCTGGGCTGTGTCCTTAATAAAGTGGCTACTCTGAGGCTAGTTACAATTTACATAATTTATTTGATGACGTCACACTTAACAAGGGGTACTTGCATGCTAATTGAACTTCGGGATCTGGATCCTCGAACTTGTGATGGTTTGCTGGTATAACCGGCGGCCACGTTGCCATCTGTTGGCAGGGCTATGGTTGGCTAATTGAAGATGGCGAATTCACGGGCTTCAGCTGGTGGCATTCGGAGAACGCAATGAATGGCGACCGATCGTAGTCACGTTTGACCGGGGAGATCGCAATGGCCGTTGATTCGGTAAACCTCACTTTGTAGAAGGGAGTGGGGGGGGGGGGGGGGGTGTTCACAGCGTTTGTCTTCCGAGACCGCCACGGAGGTTCGATTTACGATCACTGGGGAGCGCACTTGGCCACAGCAGATACATCCGGGGTCACTCCTAGGCAGTGGTACACAAAGAGAAAAAAAAAGGCCCAATTGCTGGACCTAACCACAAATTTGAAATCCCGTGACGTCACTAACTCAAGCCTCTTACAATTTGCCATGCACAAAACAGTATAACAAATGACAAAGTAAATTACCTTTTTCTTACGGGTTTTCTGTTTCACTTGTTTCTTCTTGTATCTTCATAATACTACATATTTTTAGCATCCAAAACTGTTGAAAATAACGCAAATTAGTTTTAGGTCCATTTTACATAACACTCGCCCAAAATATCACTAACCGTACTTTATGGTACTATCTTCGTGCACGTTTAACTAATTTATGTATTTTAAGCCTAACTTGTATAATTTTAATGGTCTAGGATAAGAACAAAACAACACTAAATTATTAACGGTTTTACCACAAACTAGAAATTCATTATAACTTTTTACAATATGTACACTATTTACACGCGCGCACTACTTTCTGTTCTGGTGATCTTGATCGGAAAAGAGATGAATCATTAGCATTACTGGCTTTTATATTCAACGGCCATCTGTTAAATAGAGCTAAGATTAAACGTAGGACATGCAACATACATGCATTGTGTCAACTTTTGCGCACATAATTTGGTCGTATACCCGATTTTTGCTGGTTCCATCTGTCTGTCAAACTTATACCAAGAAGTACTTTACCCAGTCCCTTTACAATGTTATACTGTCAGACGGCCAGTCAAACAGTGGGCACAGTAAAAGTGGAACAGAGCTCTTGTACTCATCAACCCAACTGAGTGAAGCCACCCGTTCCATACTTGTATTAGTAGAATCTTTCTTCGCAAAGGACGTATTAGTCATAACCGGGAATTTGGGAAAGGGAATTGGAAATATAAATAAATTTTGTGGCGGAGCTACAATTCCAATTTGGAACCAACGGTTACAAAGTTGAAGTGTTTCTAGTAAAATTGTTCGAAATTCATTGCAGTCCAATAAACTACTATATCTTAGGATTAAGCTAACCAAATTTAATGAAATTTAAATGTATGACTAATGAATTGGTCTTTGTTTACCATTTGAATTGACTCAAATTTGTCTGAAGAGAAAAAAGTTACAGCTTGTATACATTTTTAGAAGTTCTAATCTTTTGCAAATAGTATTTGTAACTAAATTTGCGGTGTTAGTGCCTAGAGATGAAATTTTGCATCATCAAACTGTAAGCTATTAACTTACCAAACAGTTTTGCCGTGGATTAAAAAAAAAGCACAGACAAACAGACGTATCACTTAAAACAAAGTGCGATTAAAACCATCGTAACAAAGGCATAATCGACCAATGCTAATTACGATGTGTTTCGCAAACCCACTGAGTAGATGGCGGTAGTGAGCAAATGTCATACAAGAGCATAAACGATGCGGGCGCCATGAGCGAGAGATTTGCGAGCTACAGAATATTTGAATAGTCCGGTAAAAGAGAAACGATGGGAAGAGGATAGAGTGAGACGTCTGTTTGTCTGTGAAAAAAGGCTCTTTAGCGCCACCTATTAGTGAAATTTCGAATCAATCGGCTCATCAACTGTTAGTCCTCGACCAGCTTAACAGTATTGCCGAGCACACCAACACTCCAAGTAATTAAAACCCTGAGATATATGGGTGAGAAATTGTGTTATTATTGTATCTGTTTGTCTCTGATACCACAAGATTCCACACCACAATTTCTCTTAGCTCTTTTTTTTTATCCACTGGTATGCGTTTGGTTCATCAAAATATTCGAACAGCCCCCTGTGAACACTCTGCGTGTGCACCGAGTGGTGTTTTTCTTCTGAGTGCGCGCTGAAATTGTGCACTGGGATTATGGTTTGCGGGCTCTTGTGCTATATGAGATATACAAATTGCTTGTCTACTGACGCCACCTATGAGCAAAATTCAGAGTAAAACGACTTATAAATTCTTGCAACTTATTTGAAGAATCTTCAATTTTACAAAATAATCTGAATCCTGATGTAAAAATGATTCAAAATTTGTTTGCTCACTAGCGTCATCTAGTAACAGAGGTTCGAATCAATCGGTCCATTATCTGTAAATTCTTGACTTACCAAACATCTTTGCTGAAGATAGTACAGACGATAAGAGAGTTATTAGGACCCTGGGATATTTGAAGTATAAAATTTGCATACTCAGTGGCGCCACCTCTGTGTGAATTTCCGCATCAAATTTTGCATCATCTGTAAGTTCTTGACCTATGAAACAACTTTACCGAACATACCATCTTTATATGTAATCAGGTTCTTGAGATATATGAGATGTAAAATTTGCATGCTCACTAGCGCCACCTATGTGTGCAGTTTCAAATCGAACGGCCCATTATTTGGAAGTTATTGAGAAATACAGCAACTTTCTCGAAGGCGTCATCTTTATAAGTGATAAGGATCCAGTGAGATGAGATACAAAATTAACATGCTCATTGCTCACTAGTACCACCTAGTAGTGGAATTTCGAATCAATCGGTCCATTATCTGTAAGCGCTCGACTTACCGAGCAACTTCCCGAAGACGTGACGCTTCTACAAGCTCTAGATCTTCCGATAATTTCGTTTGGAGACATTATATTACTAAATTGCTTTTACCAAAAAGCGGCATCTAGTGAAGAAATTTCGAATACACCAATTCACCGCCAGATGGTGCATGACTTTCCGAACAAATTTGCCGAAGACATTAATATTCTAAAATGTTAGAATCAAAAGATATAAAGAATTCAATTTGGGGTCCAAATGGACCCCAGGTATACAAAATCGCCCGGTTCGACTTTGACATGGAATAAAAATCAAAGTATGCCATGAAATCAACTTTATTTTGCTTAAATAATAGAACTAGGTCTAGTTTGAAGGTATTGAAAAAAAAAATAAAGTCAATATGTTTTACCCAACTTGTTTGCCATTACTCCAAAGTTGCTTGGGGTCCAAATGGACCCCAGGTATCCATTAGAGGGTTAACATCTTTTCTCGATCAGCCTAGATAGCTGTGTAGTGTCGGTAGTGGTTGTCTGAATTGGCTAAAAATAATTCTACGAACCGCCTGTTCCGGTGATAAGAGTCCATTTACCAGATCTGGCCCCTAATTCATGATGTGCTGCGGCTATATGTATGCTTAACGTGCCAAGGAATGACTGAAGAGGGAGGTCTAATAAAAACCTAACCGCTAAAGGAGCCTGTGGAGTACCAGGGCACACAGTATTTTGTCCTTACTACGCCAAGCGGAGTAATGGTGCAGTGGGCCTAGTGTTGCTCAGAAACAATCAGCTATCCTTATTTAGTCTCAAACTGGAGGATAAATAAGAGTGGAATTTTGAAGATGTTGTTGATTAGTTTAAATTTTCACCTATGGGGTTATCCATTAAGTACGTCCCGGTGCTAGGGGGGGTTGTGAAAGTGTGACAAGCAATGCATTAGGTATAGGAAAAACCCGTATGAAGGGGGGAAATTCTCAATTTTAGCGTGACGTACATGATGGATGCTCCCTATATGGTTTCGCATTATGCAATTTACTCAGCGTATTCTGTGTATCCTCGCCTTTGGCGTTTTCTAATCGATACCGATCTGGTTTTATTGCTGCTGTTCTTTATTGTGTAAAGAGTTCAATCTTGCCTAGTTTGGGTAGCGGCTAGAGTTAGGATAGCTCAGTTCAATCTTCAGCATAAAAGAACATCAACAATCAATCTTTGCAGACTAATGCAAAATAATACAGCCAAATTGCCTTAGTTCAAGAACCTTTGTTTTTCGTAAGGGGAATTTCTATCTAGGAAACCTTGTGAAACCGGTCTTTGTTACTTTCATTAAAAATTAATGGCAAACTCGCGTGTCATGCTTCGAACCTGTGTGCTTGTCAGCAACGCAATTGTCGTCTCAGAACTAACCACTAGAGATGTATGTGCTGTAACAATCGATGTATCTGTTGGAAACCTCAACAGGAAATACGTCTATTGTTCGGTTTATTTACCACATAATGAACCATTCCCTACGGATGCTTTCAAACAAGACATCACATACTGCACTTCAAAAGGCCTTTCGCTAACTGTTGACAGTGGAGCTAATTCTCACCGTTTCATCTGTGGCAGCTCAGACATTTACTTGAGAGGCCCCAGTCTTATGGAATACTTAAGTAGTACATATCTTGCATTAATTACTTAACATAGGCAATTGCCCAACTTTCATGGTATCTTTTTTTTTTCCTTCTAAACCATAGAGGGAAAAATCTGCCCAACAGACACCCTAACAGGAAGGTTAGGGTAGTGTGGGGTTAAGGCCGTCTTCTACAACAATAGTAAAAGCTAGGGCTACTCTCTCCTCGACCCACTAAAACACATTCCTATGGTCGCTAAACCCTTCGTGTCTCCGGAACCACCAAGAAGGCATTGCTTCAGAGAGGAGCTAGTGCACATCGCACCCTAAAGGTTAGCTGCGTAGCCTAGCAGCAACGAACGTCGATGACTCGCTCTGGAGAGTCCATCACGGTAGCATGCTGGCGCTTAGCCAGTTTCCCGAGTGGTCCTCGCCACTCCCTTTGTCCTCGGAATGCGTTCAGGGTCAACCCCGCTGATTAGCAGACATCAAGAACGGATGCCCACGTGCAACCCGATCTGACCTGCCCGCAAAGGAAGGGTATCACTACCCTTCAGGCCCTATCAGATGCACCCGAACGTTGCAGACAGCAGGGTCTCACCTACCACGACCCTTGCCGGGGACCCCTTTCCAAACACGGGCTCGGATCCAACCCAATAGACCGACGCCACGACAGCACCACTACCGGGACTTCCTCTCCGCGGCCACTTAATCGACCACAGGGCACCGGTATGACCTACGCAGTCGATTCCGAACCCCTGGACCACCTCATGGTATCTGCTAAAGAGGAACTGTTAGACATAACACTTTGCTCTAGAAGAATAAATCACGAACTGACCATTTTGCATGTCAGGTGCAGAATCTTTATCTGACCATCGTACATCTTTTTTTAACCACTTAAATGTTACTTCGTAAACTTTGCGTTTCAACAATCCCCGGTCAACCGACTGCAATCTCTTAACTAAATAATGCCGTTGATACTACAAAGTATGGTTTCTAAGCACTGTTTAATTTGAGAAATAACCGTGGTCTTTTTCTGACCCATACAGCGTGAAACGCCCCTTACCCGCCAGCCCACCTATTCTAATGTTTTTGTTACAGAATTGATTTGCACCGACGACGGTCTTGCGCAACGCAATCATATGGATCTACTCTGCCACCACCCACAAGTGTCCAGGTTTAGTGCATCCACCCTCTCGTTCCGGATGCAAATATTTGCACAGAGCCCACCGAGATTTACATTAACACCGGCGGTGAAGCACTCATAATCGGTGGATAAGCACATGAACCTGATTTATGGGCCGTGTGCGTCCAAAGTGGAACCACATTCGGGCTGACGGACACAATGCACCGTATACATTCACAATCGGAGCAGGATCGATTTCGTTTGGATGGTTTTAAGTGCATGGGAGATTTACCGCCAAGATTAATTGAGCATAAGACTTTGGATTCCATCAGAGTGAATTTGAATGGGCGTTTTTTGGATTGGGATTTTGTGTTATATCATGATGAGTAGAATAACAGCCACATGGAGAGCAGCTGTAGAAGACTGATATATTCTAATTCTAATTATTCATGCCTTTTCAACACACTAACGTACAACTGAAGATTTTTTTAATAACAGAACTAATTAAATTTACAGCCTTTCCCCAGCAATCATTTCTTTAGTTTATGCAATAAATCAATATCACAAGTGGTTCCTTCCACAAATCTATCATAAAATCATTCCCAACAATCCTATCTCACCGGGTCATTCGTGAAACTTCCTCGGTATACATAGGGTCAAGTGGGGTAAAATGCAATTTTTCAAACTTTCATCGATTTCAATGATAATTAGCCTCATTTGGTAGACTTTCAAAATGGTAACAACAACTAGACAATATTTGCACGATACTTCAGCAAAACTTCTCACTAAACTATTGCAATTTCATCGATTTTTAACGGTTTTAAAAACTGATTCGTAAAACGGAAGTATGTAGTGCAAAACGACCATCTGCCATGGGGTAAGATGCCACTTCATGAAAGCATTCAAAAATTACGTCCATCAGTTTTCGGGCATTTCCGACTCCTTTTCCCCCCTCTGTCCCGCTTTTTCGTATATTCAACAAATGGAGTGTTTGAATGACCCCTAACATGGAAAGCGTAGACATCAACAACCATGCGTCTCCATGTGTGCCTCAAGCTCGTTGGAAACACTTGACTGCACGGTAAAAAATCTGCACTGTGATATAAACTGATTGGCACTTGAATTCGCACTACTGTTCAATCAGTTTGTTATCAATTACATATGGCCGGGGTTCTGCTAAACCGAACTAAGCGCCAAAAAGATAATTCCGAGATAATTAAGCTTAAAGTTCAACCACTCACAAATAAACAATAGCGAAAATTATTTGAAACTTTTCCGCATACATGTAACTTACAAGCCTTCATTAACCATCAGAAATTAAGAATAGATGTAAATTATATGGAATCATTGATATAATTACATTTTATTTCTTGGTACTTTTTCCTCAGTTCACTCTGGCTGATCAAAAACATTAGAAAATGGTTTATAGTTCAGTTTGGCTGAATGTGTTTTTTTGTTTCAGGTAAAACCAGTTGGACAGTGCAAAAAATCTCGATTTTCCATCGTCTATCAAGTTGAAATCGATATCACTCACAATCCTTTACAAGAATCAAAAAGGACGCGTATAGTATGGTAGCACGAAGGTCTCAAAATAGTTTGAAATATGAACGGCGGAAGCCCTCTCAGCTCAGCTTTTCCCACCCATACTTTTTCTTCATAAGCGGTGCATGTGGAGGCACAGAGCAAGAGTGATTATGTCAAACGATGTCCTTGCATACCCTGAGGTCCTGAGATGTGAATGTGGAGCAGTTTGTGTACTTCAAATTTATGCTGGTCGAAGAAAACCATGAAAATGTGCTGCCAAAGTGAACTAAGTACAAAAAAGTTTTCTAAAATTTGAAAGAGATTCGAACTTGGATCGTCTGAGTGATAACCAAGCTCGTTACCTCTAGGTCATTTTACCTAGCTGAAGGTCAGTCGTTAAGTCTGAATCAACTTTTAAACATTCTTCTCAAGTATGGTTTTCGTGAAAACGTCATTTTTCGATCAGCCAAAGTGAACCAACTGGTTGATTTTTTTTCAAGCTTTATTATTCTAATTAGCCTTGTAGTTAAATGACGGCTCCTGGGGTAAATTATCGGTATGAGGTGTATCGACATAACGCATGTATTCAAAACCAGTTTATTTTTGTATTGTTGAGAATAAATTGATTTTTATATGCAGTGCATTTGGTTCGGTCTGGCTGAATATGATTTGGAAAAATGGCTATCAGCGCCATCGAAACATAATTGGATCCTCCAACACCCGTATTTTTAATTACGTGTTAAATTCTCTCACATATTGTTACTATGAGTCGGTTAGAAGTTAGAAATCTGACGGCGATGAGGAGAACTTGAAATGTTCATCAGCTGGACTAAAACTAAAATATTTCGCTGATTCTATCGAATGGTTTACAGTTCACTCTGGTTGGATGCAAAATGATGTTTTGTATGATCCGCCAAACAGAAATTTTGAATTTACTCTACGAAGAGCTGTCAGAATTACTGGATTTTTACATGGAAGGAAGATCATCATTTTCTTCACTTAATGGTTAAGAAAACCCAATTTTTCAAAAAATGGTCTTTGGTTCGGTTTAGCAGAACCCCGACCATATCACTTGACAAAGAACATCCAATGCCTCTTAAATTTTAATGTAACTTCACATCAATTCGTTGTTGACAATGTTTTGATTTCAAAACTAAAATAAAAAAAAATGTGTACAGCCGCACCCAGATTCGATACCAGGACCTTTAGAGTCACGATCAACTATTTTACCACTACACTGCTTCACATCTGTTAGAGAGGTGCGAATCGAAGCGAAGCACTTTCTACCGCCTGTCATCTATATTTACTTTCATGCCCAAAACAGTCATTACCAAATCAACAACTTTTCACTTTGGATCGTATTGCTTTTGACAGTAGTGGAAATCGAAGGGATTTTCTGTTGATTTCTCTGGTGGGGTTGTTTTGGTCCTCAAATCAACACTGACAGCATTGCGATCTCAAAGGAAAAGCACTTCTGATCATGTTGATTACGACATTGAATAGTTAAGGGATTTTCCCCTTACATCTAGCGTGTAGAATTTTTACCGTGTGGTAACAAAATCACCAGAAAACCTGAATTGCAAGCACGAAAAACCGGAAGTTGAAAATTTTAATTGGGAAATCAAATGAATTTTCGTGGGTTTGGTGGCCTAGCTTCTGGAAGAATGTTCGATGCAAACATATCTTGACACCATTCACCTATAGTAATCATCAAGTCCCATTCAGGAATGATTTTATGAGTTGGGCCATTTTACCCCATCTTGGCATTTTGGGCTTTGTTTCCCTACCAACAAATCAAACCCCCAGCCCACCCGTGTCGAGCGTGTCATGAGAAACAAAGAACAAATTATTTTTCTGACTTCCAATCTCGTTTGTCTTTGATTTCAAATAATGGCTCCCTCATAATTAGATTACGGACTGGTCAAGCATGCTCTTTCACGTTCTCGTTCATTCGTAAGAAATCGAAGGTTCCGATTGCCTATTCAAACGCATCCACAAATGGAGCTGATTCATTCCGGATGATGATGGTGTTGTGTTAGGGTGTGCGATATGCAAGTGTTGAAGTCCACGATATTTAAGAAATTAGTTCATACGCATTCGGTTTTATGTTAACGAGATTATCAAAAAGTTTTTAATGTGAATAATGTTGGCGAAAGTGCAACGGTAGCCCTTAATTCGACCTGTTTGCGGAACCCCCTTTGGTCGACCTAATCGCCGACACCATTGTGCGCATGTATTTGACGTTTCCCATTGCACGCGTCTTTTAACAAAAAGAACATCTATAGTGTAGTAGTATGACCAAAGTTCATTTACATTTTTCATTATACGTTTTACTCTTGTGTACGGCACATTCGAGTTGTTTTCTCCGGTGATATAGTTCCGAAATTCCCGTAAGTTCTTAGGTGTTTGATACGCGATTCCGCTGTAGTTGTCCGATATGCGTAACAGGTGATGTGAGAAGTGTAAATTGCGCGAAAAACGGTGTAGACGGGTCGGAAAAGCGTTGAGAAAGTGACAGTCGTTTATGTGGCGCGTGTGAACTTTCGCCCATCATTAGCGATTTTCCAGCAGTAATGGAGGCTTTGAAAAAGTTTGTCCAGTTAAACAACCAAAACAGGAAAACTTGGAAGTTTCGCATAGCGATGCTGCTAACGCGGGAGGAATTGTGGTACGTGGTCGATACCCCCAAGCCTGTAGTGAACCAGAGCCAATGGGAGAAGGACGACAAGAAGACCCGCGCAACGATAGGGTTGTGTGCCGCGGAAAGTCAATACATATGGGCTAATCAAGGCAACGACAAGTGCGGAAGTAACTTGAAAAAGTACCACGAAAATGTGACTGTAACCTCCCGGGTCTCCAAGTTGAAGCGGCTGTGCAGCCTTAATCTGGAAGATGGCGATCTCGAGTGCCATCTGTTCGAGGTGATGATATTGCGAAGTCTGCCGGATTCGTATTCTAGGGTCGTTACGGTAACTGGAAGGAAGGCCGGATGCAGACTTAACACTGGAGTTAGTCAAGTAGAAGCTTCTGCACGAGTTTGAGCGTCGGAAGGAGCGGTCTGTGCAAAGTTCTGGTGAGATGAAAGCGCTGGAAAGTTTCAGCAATCGGAATACTTCGGAGTGGAGATGATTCCGATGTAAGACAAATGGGCACCTGAAATGTGATGGTCCGGTTCTGCAAGAGCAGAAGGATCAAAGAAGTGAATGAAAGACGAATAAGAAGAATGAATTGTCAGCTGCGAAGCAAGCAGCGGTGCAAGACAGAAAGGACGTTCTGTTCCTGGCGAATGAAGTGTGTTCATGCGGCTGGATTGGGGATAGCGGTGCCAGTGTCCATAAAGCGACTGTTTGAATCAATTGATGACGAACATGTGTGTGACGTAGTGCTGACGCATGGAAGGTCAGTGAAGGCGGCGCAGCATCATAACGTCCGAGGCCATAATGTCCCAGGGCTTTATGGCGCGTTTTTCTGGGGCATAACGTCCAAACGTATAGGTCTAGGTAACTAAGTCCTAGGTAAGAAGGCACATTGGATATTATGACGCATCTAAGTTTTCGGACGTTATTTCGCAAAAAAACGCGCCATAATGACCCGGATATTATGGCCTCGGACGTTATGATCCGGCCCCAGTGAAGGCGTCTAGATCTGGAACTGTGAAGATGGCTGGAGTGAATGGCTGTGGTAGAATAGTGGATGTGATCTTGGAGAAGGCGCTGTATGTCCCTTCGCTGAACAGTGGGCTGTTGTCAGTCAAGATGCTAACCTCCAAGGGATTATTGTTCAATTTCCGGAAAAATGGCTGTGATATCGTGGATGCGGCTGGCAAAGTGGTCGTAAAAGGAAATCGTTGTGGCAACCTGTACAAGTTGAAGACTGTTGAGCAAGCGCGGAAGGAAGATCGCAAGAAGCAATGTGTGGAATACCAAGCCTCGGTAGCAGTGCGTGACCATCGTGAGCCGGAGGAAGTTGAACACCAAGAGGAGGTTATGTCAGGGAAGCCAAGTGAACGTGTGGTGTTGGATGATTCAGACGACGGTGAAGATCAAGATGAGCCCGACGAGTTTTATGATGCAAGTTCGTCGTTCCCGGATGACCCACCGTTTGAGGAGCTACGAGATGAAGTAACGTTTTTGCAATGTTGAGATATGCCCCCTAAGCACCCCCCCTCCTTCCATGCAGTTTTGAAAAGTGTCAGTATCCAGCGTCATTTACAGCTGAAATAAAGATAAGCAACTATCATTCCATCATTCAATTGATATCAGCTTCAGGATTGATGACATCAAACCCGACATCAACCTATCATTCACCTGTTTTTATTTTGGCCACCAAGAAAAGAGACGAACCAGCCAAAAGCTGAAAGTCTCTGAAACAACGACAAATCAATAAATCAATTTGGCCACCAAACCCAACAGGTGTTCGATGTTGATCCAACAATGGCCAACAATTGACCCAACATACAATAATTTTTCAGTCTGGCGAAATTTTGCAGGGTTTTTCGTGTTTCGTGCCCAGCTAGTCATTTGAATGACAACGCTGATCTAAGACCCTCCAAAAACCCCGAAAATGCCCCTGAAGCCCCTCCCCTCCTGAAACTCATCCCCTTCTTAAACTCCTTGTAAGCCATCTGAAACTCCGCATGACCTCCTTTAAATCTCCTAGTAACTCTCCCTTCTTAAACTTCTTTGCAACCTTGTACTCCATTTAGGTAATAAACTGAATCCATTTAGGTAGAAATTCTTTTTAGGCAATCCCGAATCATTACCTAAATGACAATTTTAGTGTATTGCAAATAATTCTTTCGCATCCTTAATATATCTGAATCAAATATTGAAAAATATCAAGAAATTCCTTGGATTTTTTTAAAGAATTTCGGCCAGGAATGCCATCGGAGATTTCTCTGAAAATTCCTTCAAGCATTTTTCCAGGGATTCCTATAGAAAATCCATAGAAAAAAGTTTCTCCACAGTTTTCGAGAGGTTACACTGGAAATTTATTCAAGAACTCTTTATAAAGGATTGCTTCTGACATTCTCCAGGAATTCATTCCAGAAGGGCTTACATGGTTTTTTTTTTTAAAATACCTCTTTAAATTCTTTTAGCGTTTTCTCCAGGATATCCTCTAGAAATTTATACTAAAATTTCTCTAGAAATGCTGCCATTGGTAGCATCAGAAATTCATCATAATTCTGGTAATCCGTGCGATGGTTCTTTCAGGAAATCATCCACAGTTTCCTTAAAAAAAGTTTCATTTATTTTTTTTCAGCAAGTCTTATTTAAACTCCTTTAGAATTTCTTCCAAGATTCTGCCATACATATTATATTTTTGACTGAGGTTTCCTTTAAGAAATCTTCTATGGATTCATTTCAAAATTGTTCCATGGATTCCTTCAGAAATTACTTAAGAAATTAAGACTTGAAATCTATAAGAACTTCCGTCAGAAACTGCTCCTGCGGTTTCTTCAGATTTTTTTTCATGGATTCTTCAAGAAATTTCTGCAGGGCTGTATTCAGATATCCCCTCAAGAAGTTCTTGTAAACTCTTGTAGGGATTCGTTTAGAAAATCATTCAAAATTTTCAACAGGGATTCTTTAGAAACTCTGTCGAAGATTGTTTCATAAGTTATTGTAGTGGTTTCTTAAAAAAAACTACCAGAAACTCCTACAGAAATTCATACTGGAAGTCTACCAGAGGTTTGCTTAGTAATTGCTATAGGGGTTCCATTGAAAATTCACACTGGAATGTGTCCAGAAGTTCCTTCAGGGGTTCACTCTGAAAAATCTCTATAAATTCTTCCGGATATTTAGCATTATTACTTTCAGTGATTCAAGCAGAGTTTCTTCAGGAGATTCCGACAGACGTGCAGAGATTCCTTCAAGATTTCTTGCGCATATTTCTCCATGTGTTTCCCCGAAAGTTTCTCTGGCATTTTCTCTAAGCATAACTCCCAAATTTTTTAAACGAATGCTTAAAGTAATTCATTCTGAAATATTTCCTAGATATTTTCAAGAGTTTTTTTTTTTATATTCATGGATCATCACAGAAGCTTTTCAATGCGTTTGTTCAGATACTTCTAAAGGAATTTCATCAGAAATGCGTCCACAATTTGCTCCAGGATGCTCCTAAAAATTCCTCAATCAATTCTCCTAGGAACTCTACTAGGGGGTTTTCCGAAGTGTTGCATAAAGTATTTCTCTAGGAAGTATTTCAGATATTGCTTCTGAGATTTTTTTCGAGAATTCTTCTTATTTTTCTTCAAATATTCCTCTGGGATTCAAGAGAATTTCCCAAGATTTTTACAGGGGTGCTACTACAGATTTTTCAGGGACTATTTTAAAAATCCTCGCTGGGATTCCTTCTGAAATTGCTTCAGGGATTCCTTCAAAAATATCTCCAAAGGCTTCTTAGGAATTTGAGCAAGGGATTTCTTTAACGGTTCTTCCATGGAGTTTTTTTTGTCAGAAATTCATTGTAAATGTTTTCGGATTTTTTGGTTCCTCCAAGAATTCTTTGAAACATTCCTTCAAGAGTTCATGCAGAAATTTTTACGAGGTTTTTTTTTTCAATTGCCACTGCGGTTCCGTCAGAAATATTTCCTGAGATTCTTCAGAGATTTAAAAAACAATTGTTTCCGATATTCTTATGCTTTTTTTTCGAAAATTCTTCAATGAATTGTTAAAAAAATATTGGAAGAACTCTTGAAAGAATCCCAGAAGGAATTTTTATCAAAATCCCGTAGGGTTGTCTGTAGGAATCCCTGGACAAGCACCTCGTGATATTTTTGGAGATTCTTAGAAGAAATTCTTATGAAATTCTAGAAGAATTTCGATAAAAATTTCTTGAATAAAGTATGCATAACTTGCTGAAGCAAATCGTACATTGCTGGAGGAATCTTTCAGTAAATATCTGAGGGATTACTGGAAAAAGAATAACTGGAAGAATTGGAGAGCTTCGAGCAGATGTTTTTTTATAATTTCTTAAAAAATCCTTGAAAATACCAAGGAAAAGATTCTAGATTAATTTCTACAGAAATTGCTGTGAGAGTCATTGCAAAACATGCTGAAGCATCATCGAAATAATCCCTGAAGAAAAGTCTGAATAAATCCTAAGTAATCCCCGGATGAGTACCTGGAGAAACTTCTGGAGAAATCTCAGAAAAGAACTTCTAAAAGAATCTCTAGAGGAGTTTCTGAGAATGACGGAAAATATTCATGAACATGAACCTGGATGAACCTCATTAGAGATTCAAAAAAAAAATCAAAAAGAGTTCCTGGATTATTTTTAATTTCAGGAGTAAAGTGGAACTTTTGAAAGAATCTTTGTAAAAACAAATCTCCTGAAATTGTGCTTTATTTTTGAAAAAAAAACCTGGAGAAGCATTTGGGAAAATTCCTTGAAGAACGTTTTGAGAAGTTTTTATAAGACTTCCACGAGAAATTTTTAAGAAAACCCATGAAGGAAATTTGGATAATATGAATGAAGGAATTCCTGTAGAAACATTTAAAGAAAAACATAAAGGAATGCATGCACGAACTTTGGTAGCCATCCGTGAAAGAATCTCTGGAGGAGTTCCTGAATTTTTCTCAAAGAAATTCATTCTAAAATCTTTGGAGAAACTTTTGCTGGAATCAATCTAAAAAATCCGGCGAGATTTATTTTTTCGCTAACAGTATTCGGAAGAAAATTTGTCATATCCAGAAAGAACCCCCAAAGGAGGTTCTGACAGTTTTTCCTGGAGATAGTCGTAAGAATATTTCTAAAAAGTACAGCGACAGGAGTACATTCTTAAAATCGAAATTCTCGAATGAATCACGGGAATTCTCGATAAACTCATAAAAGGAATTCCTGCAAAAAATGTCCCTTCCGCGATAATTACAGAAAAATGAATCATAAAAAAATAATGTATGTAAGGATTGATTCTTAAATAGACGCAAGATTGAAGACATAATCATAGGGGCGCTGAAATTGGGAAACCTTGGGTAACCAGCTCTGATTTAACCATGCCAGTACTAATAAAACCATCCATTCGTTCGAATTCTGTTGAAGAGTAAACCAGTGTGAAAGTTTCTTTCCAGGTGTAGTGCTGTCAGCAGTTTTAGGGGGTTTCAGATGAGTTTGAGGGTGGTTCCGGAAGGAACTTTTTGGCATTCTAACTGCTAATATAATCATCATATACCTATGTTTCCTTCATTCAAACATAGGCTGTTTTTTCTAGTTGTTCTTCAAAAAAAAATGTTGACGTTGCACATGATAATAGTATTTAACTTAACAGCATAATCGGCCGATTTTATATTAAGTAATTAGATCATGTGATCTATTGAATAATAAATGTTGTACTTTACTCAGAGTAGGTATGTTCGAATTTCGAACATAGAATTTGCTTTGTCAAATCTGGGGTTTACGTTTTGGGTTTCGGGTCACATGAATGAAAATCAGTAAATTTAGTATTAGTAGCTGTGTGAGAATGATAGGACGAATATCCGGATTCAACTCAAAGTAGGAAGAATCCAGAACAATTTGTAGCCGTGATACTATACCAGTGATTCCTCATGAGATTTATTTTGCGACTTCGTATGAATTACTGCACGAGATCCTCCAGGGAAGCAGTGCAAGAGCTGTACTTGGGATTCCAATAGGATTTGTTTCTAGATTTCCTACAGGAGTTGTTCCAGGGATTGCTAATAGAGTTGGGATTCCTCCAGATCGATCCAAAAGTTGTTCCTGGGATCTTCTCCAAGAGTTATGTTTATTGGATTCTTCCAGCACCTGTTCATTCTGGGATTACTTCAAGAGTTTCTAATGGGATTCTTCTAGCAGATGCTTCAGGAATTCTTCCAGTAGTTCTTCCTGGGATTCATCCAGAAATTCCTACTGGGATTCATCTAAGGGTTCATTTTGACATTTCAACAAGAGTTCTTCCTAGGATTCCTTCTGTAGTTCCTTCTGGGAGTGTAGAATTAGCTTAATGTTAAAATACACATTAATAAAAACAAAAAAAAATCCTCCTGGGGTTCCTCGAGGAGTTTCTCCTGGGGTTCCTCCAAGAGTTCCGCCAGGAGTTCCTCCTGGGGTTCCACCAGGAATACCTCCTGGAGGTCCTCCAGGAATTTCTCCTGGGGTTCTTCTAGGAGTTCCTCCTGGGGTTCTTCCAGGAGTTCCTCCTAGGGTTCCTCCAGGAGTTCCTCCTGGGATTCCTCCAGGAATTCCTTTTGGGGTTCCTCCTGGGGTTCCTCCTGGGGTTCCTCCAGGAGTTCCTCCTGGGGTTCCTCCAGGAGTTGCTCCAGGAGTTCCTCCAGGAGTTCCTCCAGGAGTTGCTCCAGGAGTTCCTCCAGGAGTTGCTCCAGGAGTTCCTCCAGGAGTTCCTCCTGGGGTTCCTCCAGGAGTTCCTCCTGGGGTTCCTCCAGGAGTTCCTCCTGTGGTTCCTCCTGGGGTTTCTCCAGGAGTTCCTCCTGGGGTTTCTCCAGGAGTTCCTCCTGGGGTTCCTCCAGGAGTTCCTCCTGTGGTTCCTCCTGGGGTTCCTCCTGGTATTCCTCCTGGGGTTCCTCCTGGGGTTCCTTCAGGAGTTCCTCCAGGAATTCCTCCTGGGGTTCCTCCAGGATTTCATCCTGGGGTTCCTCCAGGAGTTCCTCCTGGGTTCCTCCAGGAGTTCCTCCTGGAATTCCTCCAGGAGTTCCTCTTGGAGTTCCTCTAGGAGTTCCTCCAGGAGTTGCTCCAGGAGTTCCTCCAGGAGTTGCTCCAGGTCTTCCTCCAGGAGTTCCTCCTGGGGTTCCTCCAGGAGTTGCTCCTGTGGTTCCTCCTGGGGTTCCTCCAGGAGTTCCTCCTGGGGTTCCTCTTGGGGTTTCTCCAGGAGTTCCTCCAGGAATTCCTCCTGGGGTTCCTCCAGGAGCTTCTCCTGGGGTTCCTCCTGGGGTTCCTCCTGGGGTTCCTCCTGGGGTTCCTCCTGGGGTTCCTCCTGGGGTTCCTCCTGGGGTTCCTCCAGGAGTTCCTCCTGGGGTTCCTCCAGGAGTTCCTCCTGGGGTTCCTCCAGGAGTTCCTCCTGGGGTTCCTCCAGGAGTTCCTCCTGGAACAACTCAAATGAGTTGTATTATTAAAATATCATTCCATTCAAATGGACGTCACGCATACCCTTAGTCCCACACCAGAGAAATAGGTCCTAGAGGAGGCATTCGTCGGTTTCGTTCTTCCAGGGCCCAAAGCCACAAATGTTGGAAAACTTGGAACCGAAATGAAGCACACAGCCTGGCCAAAACCACAATGCGTTTGGCATTGCTATCCGGTTACCGAGGATACCCACTGCCGGTGCTGATGCTGATGCTGCTCAAAGTTGAAAATAGATTAAATTTCAATAAGAAGGAAATAGGAGAGAATGCAGACACCAACCCAACACTGGTCGACGACCGTCTTAGGGAAAGGGAGATTCCTTCTTTCCGATGGGAATTGTGTCATTGCGTGGGAGCAGCCAGACCGGACCATCTCGACAGTCTCTATTTCCAGTCTTACAAGTATATCCTATAACCGGGAGAAAGGGCATTGTAAAAGCTTTGCAGTCCGCAGTTACCATACCGACCGACGACGACGGATGAATGTGAGGGCTGCTCCAGCTCGGGAGATAGCTGGCGGTCCATTCAACCGTCTTCGGTCGTCACGAAGGTTCCCGTCGTCGTCTTGACTCTGGAGGAAGAGAAAACCGATCAACCACCGGACGACCGCATCCGGTTCCCTTGTATTCTCCTTCCGAGCCAGCGTCGAGCTCGACCCGGGCCACACCGGTAAGTGGGAGACTACATTTGAGTAACCCGATAAATTAATCTGTTTGAAATTGGATTATGAACCGGAGCAGCCAGCCAACCAGCCAGCCAGTGGAGGGTGTTTATTTTATATCTGCTTTCTCCTGGCTCATCTGATGCGGAACTAATTCGGTTTGCGGTGTATTGGCGGTACAACCCAGCGTGGAGGGGGAATGGGTCAATGAGAAAATTGGTTCGGATTTTTTGATCAAATAATCGCCGCTGGTAATTGAATCAGAGGGGGCTAATTTGAAGGTGCTACGAATTTGATTTGGAAGGGATTTCATACCCCGTCCATTGAATTGAAGTATTTTTTAGCAAAATTTAAAACCGTCACTTCAATATGGGTCATTCCACATGGAAACCGCATCGCATGTAATCGACCATCATGGATTTCAGAACCGAAAAAGAATTGTCTTGCAAATGTGTTCAAATTTCGTTACAATGTTTGAGACACAGAAGCCTGCATCACTAGAAATGACTCAGAGCAATTTAATTCTGTTTTCTTATCCATTGCATATTAGAAAGAAAAAACTTTCATCTTAAGGAGTATAAAAGCGATACTTTACCGTAATTCATCTTTTAATTTGAGAATGAGGGACCAATACGATGTAAGAGTTGATACAGCTGCTCACTACCGTGTTCGAGAAGCTCGACCGGGAGTTCGTCTTTCTCAACACCCTTGTTGTTCTTCAGCCGTTTTATGGCTGTCTTGGTCTCCTATAGCGTTAAAGGTTCCACAGTCTATCCATCGTCATCGATTCGAATTCTGTTTGTCGCTCTTTCATTTCCACCGTTCATCAATTCCTCGAAGTGCTCCTCCTGGTAGCCACCATTGTTTTGTTTGTCAGCAGGCGTTGCACATGATCAGAAAAGGCGCTGTTTTACTCTGCATGTTATTGACAATTTTTAAAATCTCCGCATACCATTCTTTTTCATGCTCTCTTTGTTGAATAAAACTGAATACAGAACTGATCAGTCTACATTATGATATTTTCAATTGTGGCTACATCGTGATTGCGACAACAATATTCATCAGGGAACCAGGTAGAGGTCAAATCATGTCGAGGATGAGTGCGTTGGAAGAATACCTTAGAACTCTAAACTATTGAGAATAATAAAGAAACACATTAAACACCGACAAACTCTTCTATTAGGTAGGCCAAAGAGTAAAGCTATGAATTAAGGGACTGCTCATATACCGCGTAGACTTCCTTGTAGACTTTTGTTCTTACAAATATTTGAAAATTTGTGTGGAGCATAGACTTTGACCAGAGCCACCCTTCACCCCGAACAGTCTACGTGGCTTATGAACAGCCCCTAACTATCAATGATGGCCCTACTCAGTGTGGTCATGATAAAGCCAGAGCAGGTTACTCAAGATTTACAAATTTTGGAACCCTTTTACTGAAGCGCTCCAACTTATATGACTTGCGCCTGAAGAATATCATTTGGATGATTTATTGTTCTTAACTGGACGACAATCTTTTAGGAAAGAGTTAAAAGAACGTCAAGGCTAGCTTATGTAGTTCATGTTTCAAGAAGTGTATAATTATAACTCACGGAAGTTTTGAAGAAATTCCAGAGGAAATTTTGTATGAAATAAAAATTTAAAAAAAAACATTGAAGAATTTCTTAAGAAATCCAAGTTAATATTGTTCAAGAAATCCTAGAGGGATGCTCAAAGAGTGTAAGGAAACATTTATGAAGGAAACTGGATATTTGAGGTGAAGTTTCAGAAGGTTCGTGGTGGAATTCATCAATCGATTTCTGAAGAAATCTTAAAATGAATTCCTGAGGAATATGTAAAGAAACTCTTTGGAAAATTCCTGGTAAAAAACCCAAAGAAACACTTAAGATTTTTTAGAAGAATTTTTGCCGTAACCTCTAAAAGAATCCCTGGAAGAATTTCTGTAAACCTTCCGTAAGTCGCGCGGTTGGCCAACTCCGTCAGCACCACGCTATTGCTTAGTACAAAAAAGCGAGATATTTTCAACGTGTTGTACAAAATACAACAGCGCGATGGCTCGAGGGTTGAAAACAAATGTTTTTAAAAAGAATTTTTCATCAGAATCATTTTTTTCTTTTGTTTTCTCTCTTTTCTCCTTAAAAAAAATGAAATAAATTCTTGTTAAAAATTCTGAGGGAATTCTAGGGAGATTTTCTAAACGAATCCCTAAAGAAGTTTATGAAGGAATACATCGAAGTATTAAAAATAGCTAATTAAGAAATTTGTGATGAGGGTATCCATAAAAAAAAATCTGGAAGTAGCATTTTCAAATTGAATAAAGGAATTCCTGGAGTTTTTTTCTAGAAAATTTTTCTTAAAGAATCCCTGTAGGAATATTACCAGGAATCCATGTAGCTTTTTTAAGATTTTCTAAAGGAACCCGTAGAGAGGTCTTTGGAGATATTTCAGCAGCAAAATCACTGGGAGAATTCACGAAAAAAAACTTTGAAGCAATTCCAAAATAATTCTGAATGTCTGATTTCCGCAAGAAATCATTGGAAGAACTTCTGAAGGAATCCGTGGATGATTTTCCGTGACAATCCCCAGAGGGTTTCTGAAAGAATCGTGAGAGGAATTCCTGAGAAAGTCTATGAAATGTTTTTTTTATGTGGGGTACCGAGTCACTTGGGCAGTGGCTTCTATTTTGAGCTCTTTTCCGCTATAACTTAATCAAGGTTGAACCAATTCACTTGACGTTTTGTACACGGCTAGATACTGTACCTATCTCAGGCGGTTTAGAGGAGTTTCAGTAGGAACTCTGGAGAAACTCTGAAACAATTCCTGTCAAATTTTCATAAAGAATTACCGGATAAGTTTTTGTAAGAATTCGTAGAAAACTTTCATAAAGCAATTCATGAAAAAATTTCTGTAGTTCATGAAAATTCTTGGTAGAATTTTCTTATGAAATCTCTGAAGGAAACTACGAAAATTTCTAATGCAAGCCATGGAAGATTTTATCAAAAAATTCTTGGTAAAATCTCTGAAAAAAAATAACAAGAGAAATCTGTAAAAAGGTCCTTTGAAGAAATCCTTTAAAAATCTGGGAAGATGTTTTTTTAAGAACTCTAGGAGAAATTTTTGAAGAAGCCATGAAAAATTTATCGAAAGAACCAGTAGGGATATTTCTAAAGGAGTCCATGGAGGACTCCTCGAAGGAATTTCTTAGGAAATGTGGAAAGTTTTCTCAATGAATTTTAAGAGAAATTTACGGTGCAATCTAGAGGAATTTCTAAACAAAACTGGGAACAACTTTTTGGAAATCCCTTCATTTCAAAGAATTTTGTTTAGAAAAAAATCAGAAGTTTTTTCCAGAACAATTCTTTGAAAACTCGCAAAATGTGAGTTCTTCCTTCGGAAGGGAAGTAAAGCGTGGGTCCCGAGATGAACTAGCCTAGGGCTAAAAATCTCGTTAATACAGATAAAAAAAAAGTTTATAAAAAAAACCTAATTAATGCACCTAGTGGTGATGACGCCTTTCTCGCACCTTCAAAAGTCCATACTCATTGTCACAATACTCAAGTGACATGGTAATGAATATCGCACTTTCATACGTTTAATAAAAATTCACTTCATAACACCAGAAACCAGATCGTTTATCTGGCTTTTGATGTTCGCGAGAAAAAGATGCTATCTCTGAGCCGCCATTTCGGATTTAAGCCCACCATCGTGGATATTCTGGTTGCCATTTTTGGACTCCAGACATCTTCCCCATACCACATATACTCATATTGCATGGTTTTAGAGCCTATAACTTCACTAAACAACCGCCATCTTGAATTTGGAGCCACCATCTTGGATTTTGGACTGCCAGCTTGGATGTTTTGGTTAATTTTTGACACCTGGCATTTTTCTCATACCAAATATACCCATACACTCAAACCTCCATTTAAGTCGAATCCATTAAAGTAAATTCTATTAAAGTCCCTCCATTTAACGCTGAACCATTCGTCATTGAAATCATCGTCATCATCAAACATTTGAAAGCAGTTTTTTCGTTCATATCATTCATTTTTGCAACGAAAATGGATTCACTGTATTCTACCTGATTAATAGAATACAGTGAATACATTTTCGTGGTCATTGTTTTGATTTACAGCGAAAAAACTGCTATTCTATTTCCGAAAAATGATGACGGATGCTTGAGCCTTAAGTAACGCAACGTAAATGGAATTTGGCTGTATTTACAGCAAAACGAATGTAAATATGCTTCGATTTCGAAAACATCTGTTCTTCGAAAAGGTCATTAGGCTGAATAGGCCAAATAGGGACTTTTTCGACCCGGTCATTAGGCTGAACACGTCATTAGGCCGAACAGGTCAATAGGCCGAATAGGTCATTAGGCTGAATACGTCATTGGGCTGCAAAATTCGTTAGACCGCAAAAGTCATTAGGATACAAATGGCTTGAGGCCGAAACGGTCTTTAGGCCGAAAAGGTCTTCAGGCCGAAAAGGTCTTTAGGCCGAAAAGGTCTTTAGGCCGAAAAGGTCTTTAGGCCGAAAAGGTCTTTAGGCCGAAAAGGTCTTTAGGCCGAAAAGGTCTTCAGGCCGAAAAGGTCTTTAGGCCGAAAAGGTCTTTAGGCCGAAAAGGTCTTTAGTCCGAAAAGGTCTTTAGGCCGAAAAGGTCTTTAGGCCGAAAAGGTCTTTAGGCCGAAAAGGTCTTTAGGCCGAAAAGGTCTTTAGGCCGAAAAGGTCTTTAGGCCGAAAAGGTCTTTAGGCCGAAAAGGTCTTTAGGCCGAAAAGGTCTTTAGGCCGAAAAGGTCTTTAGGCCGAAAAGGTCTTTAGGCCGAAAAGGTCTTTAGGCCGAAAAGGTCTTTAGGCCGAAAAGGTCTTTAGGCCGAAAAGGTCTTTAGGCCGAAAAGGTCTTTAGGCCGAAAAGGTCTTTAGGCCGAAAAGGTCTTTAGGCCGAAAAGGTCTTTAGGCCGAAAAGGTCTTTAGGCCGAAAAGGTCTTTAGGCCGAAAAGGTCTTTAGGCCGAAAAGGTCTTTAGGCCGAAAAGGTCTTTAGGCCGAAAAGGTCTTTAGGCCGAAAAGGTCTTTAGGCCGAAAAGGTCTTTAGGCCGAAAAGGTCTTTAGGCCGAAAAGGTCTTTAGGCCGAAAAGGTCTTTAGGCCGAAAAGGTCTTTAGGCCGAAAAGGTCTTTAGGCCGAAAAGGTCTTTAGGCCGAAAAGGTCTTTAGGCCGAAAAGGTCTTTAGGCCGAAAAGGTCTTTAGGCCGAAAAGGTCTTTAGGCCGAAAAGGTCTTTAGGCCGAAAAGGTCTTTAGGCCGAAAAGGTCTTTAGGCCGAAAAGGTCTTTAGGCCGAAAAGGTCTTTAGGCCGAAAAGGTCTTTAGGCCGAAAAGGTCTTTAGGCCGAAAAGGTCTTAAGGCCGAAAAGGTCTTTAGGCCGAAAAGGTCTTTAGGCCGAAAAGGTCTTTAGGCCGAAAAGGTCTTTAGGCCGAAAAGGTCTTTAGGCCGAAAAGGTCTTTAGGCCGAAAAGGTCTTTAGGCCGAAAAGGTCTTTAGGCCGAAAAGGTCTTTAGGCCGAAAAGGTCTTTAGGCCGAAAAGGTCTTTAGGCCGAAAAGGTCTTTAGGCCGAAAAGGTCTTTAGGCCGAAAAGGTCTTTAGGCCGAAAAGGTCTTTAGGCCGAAAAGGTCTTTAGGCCGAAAAGGTCTTTAGGCCGAAAAGGTCTTTAGGCCGAAAAGGTCTTTAGGCCGAAAAGGTCTTTAGGCCGAAAAGGTCTTCAGGCCGAAAAGGTCTTTAGGCCGAAAAGGTCTTTAGGCCGAAAAGGTCTTTAGGCCGAAAAGGTCTTCAGGCCGAAAAGGTCTTCAGGCCGAAAAGGTCTTTAGGCCGAAAAGGTCTTTAGGCCGAAAAGGTCTTTAGGCCGAAAAGGTCTTTAGGCCGAAAAGGTCTCTAGGCCGAAAAGGTCTCTAGGCCGAAAAGGTCTCTAGGCCGAAAAGGTCTCTAGGCCGAAAAGGTCTTCAGGCCGAAAAGGTCTTCAGGCCGAAAAGGTCTTCAGGCCGAAAAGGTCTTCAGGCCGAAAAGGTCTTCAGGCCGAAAAGGTCTTCAGGCCGAAAAGGTCTTCAGGCCGAAAAGGTCTTCAGGCCGAAAAGGTCTTCAGGCCGAAAAGGTCTTCAGGCCGAAAAGGTCTTCAGGCCGAAAAGGTCTTCAGGCCGAAAAGGTCTTCAGGCCGAAAAGGTCTTCAGGCCGAAAAGGTCTTCAGGCCGAAAAGGTCTTCAGGCCGAAAAGGTCTTCAGGCCGAAAAGGTCTTCAGGCCGAAAAGGTCTTCAGGCCGAAAAGGTCTTCAGGCCGAAAAGGTCTTCAGGCCGAAAAGGTCTTCAGGCCGAAAAGGTCTTCAGGCCGAAAAGGTCTTCAGGCCGAAAAGGTCTTCAGGCCGAAAAGGTCTTCAGGCCGAAAAGGTCTTCAGGCCGAAAAGGTCTTCAGGCCGAAAAGGTCTTCAGGCCGAAAAGGTCTTCAGGCCGAAAAGGTCTTCAGGCCGAAAAGATCTTCAGGCCGAAAAGGTCTTCTGGCCGAAAAGGTCTTCAGGCCGAAAAGGTCTTCAGGCCGAAAAGGTCTTCAGGCCGAAAAGGTCTTCAGGCCGAAAAGGTCTTCAGGCCGAAAAGGTCTTCAGGCCGAAAAGGTCTTCAGGCCGAAAAGGTCTTCAGGCCGAAAAGGTCTTCAGGCCGAAAAGGTCTTCAGGCCGAAAAGGTCTTCAGGCCGAAAAGGTCTTCAGGCCGAAAAGGTCTTCAGGCCGAAAAGGTCTTCAGGCCGAAAAGGTCTTCAGGCCGAAAAGGTCTTCAGGCCGAAAAGGTCTTCAGGCCGAAAAGGTCTTCAGGCCGAAAAGGTCTTCAGGCCGAAAAGGTCTTCAGGCCGAAAAGGTCTTCAGGCCGAAAAGGTCTTCAGGCCGAAAAGGTCTTCAGGCCGAAAAGGTCTTCAGGCCGAAAAGGTCTTCAGGCCGAAAAGGTCTTCAGGCCGAATAGGTCTTCAGGCCGAAAAGGTCTTCAGGCCGAAAAGGTCTTCAGACCGAAAAGGTCTTCAGGCCGAAAAGGTCTTCAGGCCGAAAAGGTCTTCAGGCCGAAAAGGTCTTCAGGCCGAAAAGGTCTTCAGGCCGAAAAGGTCTTCAGGCCGAAAAGGTCTTCAGACCGAAAAGGTCTTCAGGCCGAAAAGGTCTTCAGGCCGAAAAGGTCTTCAGGCCGAAAAGGTCTTCAGGCCGAAAAGGTCTTCAGGCCGAAAAGGTCTTCAGGCCGAAAAGGTCTTCAGGCCGAAAAGGTCTTCAGGCCGAAAAGGTCTTCAGGCCGAAAAGGTCTTCAGGCCGAAAAGGTCTTCAGGCCGAAAAGGTCTTCAGGCCGAAAAGGTCTTCAGGCCGAAAAGGTCTTCAGGCCGAAAAGGTCTTCAGGCCGAAAAGGTCTTCAGGCCGAAAAGGTCTTCAGGCCGAAAAGGTCTTCAGGCCGAAAAGGTTTTCAGGCCGAAAAGGTCTTCAGGCCGAAAAGGTCTTCAGGCCGAAAAGGTCTTCAGGCCGAAAAGGTACTTACCTTACCGGTCAGGCTAAGGCCGGGGTGGCCTCTGCTGTACATAGTAGCCGCCTCCATTCCACTCGGTCCATGGTTGCTTGTCTCCAGTTCCGCACTCTGCGTAGGGTCCGCAGATCGTCCTCCACTTGGTCGATCCACCTAGCTCGCTGCGCTCCACGTCTTCTTGTACCGGTCGGATGACTCTCAAGAACCATTTTAGTCGGGTTGCTATCCGACATCCTGATGACGTGACCCGCCCACCGTAGCCTCCCGATTTTCGCGGTATGGACGATGGTTGGTTCTCTCAGCAGCTGGTGCAGCTCGTGGTTCATTCGCCTTCTCCAAGTCCCGTCTTCCATCTGCACTCCGCCATAGATGGTACGCAACACCTTCCGTTCGAAAACTCCAAGGGCGCGTTGGTCCTCTGCACGTAGGGTCCATGTTTCGTGCCCATAGAGGACGACCGGTCTAATCAGCGTTTTGTAGATGGTTAACTTCGTGTTACGGCGAACTTTATTCGATCGTAGAGTTCTGCGGAGTCCAAAGTAAGAACGATTTCCTGCCACAATGCGCCTCTGAATTTCTCTGCTGGTGTCGTTGTCGGCGGTCACCAGTGAGCCCAAGTACACGAATTCTTCAACCGCCTCGATTTCATCACCGTCGATATGAATTCGGGGTGGCGGGCGCGGTGATTCCTCCCTGGAGCCCTTTGCCAGCATGTACTTTGTCTTCGACACATTAATGACTAGTCCGATTCGCCTGGCTTCACTCTTTAGTCGGATGTACGTTTCCGCCATCGTCTCAAATTTACGAGCAATAATATCAATATCATCGGCGAAACCAAGCAGCTGAACGGATTTCGTGAAAATCGTCCCACTCGTGTTTATCCCCGCTCTTCTTATTACACCCTCCAAAGCAATGTTGGTCTTCAGGCCGAAAAGGTCTTCAGGCCGAAAAGGTCTTCAGGCCGAAAAGGTCTTCAGGCCGAAAAGGTCTTCAGGCCGAAAAGGTCTTCAGGCCGAAAAGGTCTTCAGGCCGAAAAGGTCTTCAGGCCGAAAAGGTCTTCAGGCCGAAAAGGTCTTCAGGCCGAAAAGGTCTTCAGGCCGAAAAGGTCTTCAGGCCGAAAAGGTCTTCAGGCCGAAAAGGTCTTCAGGCCGAATAGGTCTTCAGGCCGAAAAGGTCTTCAGGCCGAAAAGGTCTTCAGACCGAAAAGGTCTTCAGGCCGAAAAGGTCTTCAGGCCGAAAAGGTCTTCAGGCCGAAAAGGTCTTCAGGCCGAAAAGGTCTTCAGGCCGAAAAGGTCTTCAGGCCGAAAAGGTCTTCAGGCCGAAAAGGTCTTCAGACCGAAAAGGTCTTCAGGCCGAAAAGGTCTTCAGGCCGAAAAGGTCTTCAGGCCGAAAAGGTCTTCAGGCCGAAAAGGTCTTCAGGCCGAAAAGGTCTTCAGGCCGAAAAGGTCTTCAGGCCGAAAAGGTCTTCAGGCCGAAAAGGTCTTCAGGCCGAAAAGGTCTTCAGGCCGAAAAGGTCTTCAGGCCGAAAAGGTCTTCAGGCCGAAAAGGTCTTTAGGCTGAAAAGGTCTTTAGGCCGAAAAGGTCTTTCGGTGAGCTCAGGTGAGATTTGAACTCACGACCCTTATTCGCTAGACAAGTGCTTTACCAACTAAGCTACCGAGCCAATTAATGACCCGGCAACTTAGTTGTCATAAGGTTCAATTCTAATCTCATCGATCTATATCATCTTCCCCTAAACCGCAAATATAACCATCTCTGTTGTACATATGTACGAAAAGCGAAAATCACCAATTATTTATCATTTCGTCGGAAAATATGTGCCGAATAGGTGGATGCTTTGGTAGATCATGATTGTTTGAAAGAGGGAAGAAACAATCTTATTCCACAGATATTTAAAAGAAGGGATCATAATGCTCTACCACAATGAAATATCTCAATGAAAACAAGTTTTGGATGTTTAATCTGAAGCTGTTATCGAATCATTCTTTATATTGGCGATTAAATCAACGCACGCCACCGGGACAGCTTTAGCATCGTGGATTAGGAGCAACAGAATCTGAAGCAGATATGATTAATCAATCTCCGGATCGTAAGTTCAAACCTACATCACTACAAAAATCAGCAAAAAAGTACCACCTAGCACCGGCTGGAATATGGAAGGACGATAAAGCGGGGAAGCAGGCTGAGAGAACGAGAAGCAGACGTCAATCTATTTTTGTTTTTTTTTTTTTGCTCGACGAGGCGTTACGCTTCTTTGACATTTCGTCACGACGTTCCTGAAGGGATAGCACTAAGACAGCCCGTTATTTTGCCAAAACCTGCTGTGAGGTAGCACTATAGGCGCATATAAAAAGACACTACACCGTATACGGCTAATTAGCATTAAATGCCTTGTCGTAAAGGCTACTATAATACTGAAGGAATGCTATTTCAAATGCTTACTGGTTACTTGAGTATACTTAATCCGAAAAATAGGCCAATGGAATTGCCTTAAAAGTGAGTGACCTTTTTTGTACACAGACATACATACACACACACAAATACACACACATACACATACATACACACAGACATCATCTCCATTCGTCAAACTGAGTTGATTGGTATATGTGACTTAACCTTCCGAGCCTTCTGTCGAGAATTTTCGAAAGAAGGCTCGGAGGGCATTAATTGCTATTAAAAATGGATCGGATTGGTCAAGACGTTTCGGTGTTATGACCATTTCAGTGATCCGGACCATGCGACACATCAAACCGCGCCGATATTTGTATCCTATAGCTTGGTAGACGAATGTTATGCGGAAATCAACACTGGAGACCAAAAATCCACGATTTCGCCTAAACATTCAAGATGGCGGCCTAATATTCCAGATGGCGGCGGAAAATTTAAGATGGCGGCTGTTTAGTGGAGTTTTAGGCTCTAAAACCTGTCAATATGGTTATATTTGGTATGACGAAGATGCCTGGATTCCAAAAATGGTGACCAGAATATCCAAGATGGTGGTCTAATGTACAAGACGGTGGCTGAAAATTCAAGATGAAGGCTGTTTTATGGATTTTTAAGGGGCCATTAGACTGTTTGTCATTATGACAAATATTTACCATTGAAGTCCGACATTTGTCCAAAGTTGCTATGATTCGAGCTGTGTCGGTCATTTGTTGGGCTTGTTTGGCCAAATATTTGTCACGTCTAATGGGACTTTTAGGCTGCAAAACCATGCGATATACAGTATCGGACAATAAAAATGCACCAAAGCCGTTTTCCCATACAAACTAGTTAACTTCAGATTGCTGTATCTCAGTTACTTCTCAACCGATTGTTTTTATTTTTCTATGACGAACTACAAAACATTCCAATTTTCAAAAACTATTGAAAAAGTTCGGAAACAACTATTGATACAAAAATTACAGATAGGTTGTATTTTGACAATAAAAATGCACCAAGACGAAAAATCTTATATCTAAAAATGCTGAAGTCAAATCATGTTGGTATCTTAAGCAAATTTGTTCGTCATCACACAAGAAACATATTTTTCAAAGACACCATATTGATATCACGTAACCATTATCTTCTATCTATATATATAAAAATGTAGTGGCATACGTGGGACCGCGCATAACTTAAGAACGGAAGGTCCGATTTTGATCGTCTTAGTTTTGTTCTGTAAGTTTTCACCCAAGGAAGGTTTATGAGGCAAAAAACATGGAAATATTGAGAGTTTTTGAAAATCGAACTTCCATACATTTTGTGACCGGGGACTTGGTCTTGGATTTCTGAAACGTCAAAAAACGCAGTAGACAAGACAAAGTTTGCCGATTACAGCTAGTTTGCTATAAAATTTCATTGTCAAAATTCAACCTATCTATTATTTTTGTATCAATAGTTGTTACCGAACTTTTTCAATAGTTTTTGAAAATTGGAATGTTTTGTAGTTCGTCAAAGAAAAATGAAAACAATCGGATAACAAATAACTGAGATATGGCTATCTGAAGTTGACTATTTTGTATGGGAAAACGGCTTTGGTGCATTTTTATTGTCCGATACTGTAGGTTTATTTGGTATGGGGAAGATGTCTGGAGTCCAAAAACGATGACCAGAGTATCCAAGATGGCGGTTTAATATCAAAGATGACGGCTACAAATTCAAGATAACGGCTGTGTCATGGAGTTTTGGGCTCCAAAATAATGCAATATGGGTATTTTTGGTATGGGGCAGATGTCTGGAGTTGAAAAACAGTGACCAAAATTCAAGATGGTGTTATGAGATGGAATCTTGATGAAAGTGCAATATTCTTCTACATATCACCTGAGTTTGGTTGAAATGGGATTTCGAAGGCACGAGAAAGGCGCCACCATTGGATTTATTAGGTTATTTCTAAGAAATCACATCATCGGTTTTGTTATTCCCGATATTGAAATAATGGGCGTAAAAAGTTGAATCACTTATAAAAGTTACCTATATCATATGTTTATGTAACCGCATTTTTTTTTCAAAGAAGCGTATTGTTACTCTGTAAGCAACTTGGAGTAACCTTGAGTTCCGTGAGCACATCTTGAGTTCTTGAAAGCTTCCTTTTCTTGTTGACCATTTTTACGATCGTAAATCACGTTACAAGCACGTACAAGCTTGATTTTGTTGCACGTTCCATTACGAACAGTTTGTGGGGGGATGGCCAAAATGTTTGGGATAGGCATCTTTTTTTTTTCTCTCACAAAAAAGTTCAACATGCTATAACTTTTCATAGAGTGCATCAAAAAATCTCAAATTTTGGCTGTTTATCAACCTGTTATATGTGCATCATTGGTACAAATTTGGGCTCGATTAAATTGTTTTTCACGAAGTTAGAACCGTTCGGTTAAAACACTATTTTTTAGACAACTTATTTTTGAGCTGTCATATCTCGGAAACCAGTGAACCGAATTGAATGATTTTTTTAACGTTTATCAACTCTATATTGATACTTATTACAACGTTATAAAATGTAATATTTTCTAACAGCGAATTAAGTTAAACCGGTTTGAAATTTTTACCCATATAGAGGAAAATAAGTCAAATTTACAATAACACACAAAAATTACTAAATGTGTTCTTCCTTTAATCTAAATAGGCTCTAATATATCTGATTAAAGATAACTTGAGAACAGAAGTGGAAAATCTTTGGACATCAACACCAAAATTTATTGACATTGACTTAAAAAAATTACATTTTTTCGAGAAAAATCCAAAAAGTGTGAATTCATGATAACTTTTTTCAACTTTCAAAAAGTATCTATGTTTTAATAGTTTGTGAAGCTGTTGTATATTGTAAAAATAGTGTTTTACCCTAATGGCTCTAACTTCGCGAAAAATTATTTAATCGAGCCCAAATTTGTACCAATGATGCACATATAACAGGTTCATAAACAGTCAAAATTTGATATTTTTTGATGCACTCTATGAAAAGTTACAGCATGTTGAATTTTTTTGTGGGAGAAAAAAAGTTGCCTATCCCAAACATTTTGGCCACCCCCTGTACCTTCAACAGCATGTAAAACGAGATCTAATCGAGATCCTAATGGCCGAAATCCTGACGATGATTGTCCTATCCAATAAGAAGCGATTATCGCCTTACTGGTTTAAGCGAAACTGCTTTCATCCTCAAATGAATGCCCCCCGGCACGCTGATGATTATCGAAGTAGATTGATTTAATTAGCCTCAATCCGCGCCCTGAAAGCTCGTGATTAATGCAATTTCATATTACTTCACTGATGATTGATTGATCCGAGTAAATTGAGCGCTGGAAACAGCAGTAGCCCGCACCCGCCGGGGGCATCAACACTGACTGCTGGTGGAGAAGCGGTGTCCAATTTGCCTAATACCGTATCATTCATTATCCGCCCCCGGGGTCAGGCTAATTTTCCGGAAAGAATGCCACATTGTGCCACTATACTGCTGCGCTGCTGCCTGAATGCGATCTCGTGGTGTTCTTTTCGCTTGTGTCATCCTGCCGGACGGACATGATGCTTCTCCACCCTTCGCCTCACCACTCACTCATGCCTCGACTGCCTGCCTAGCCTGCGCGTTGCTAAATCCAATATAAAAAGATGAAATTTTCCTCCCCATTTCGTTCGAGCGCCGCAAATCAAATCTATCAAGCGTAATTGTAAAAATTGCTCTTTGTTATCAGCCAGCCAGAGTACAGGAAACTGACGACTGCCCTGGATCGGACCTTGTGAACCGGCAGCAGTCCGACGGATTTGCCCTAAATGGAGGAGGCAGGCAGCCTCAGCCGTAACTGGTAGGTAGTTAGCAGCAACAGTGCAGCGAGGAGGTGGTGCCATGCCGACGACGGCGACGGGACATGGTTGTACTTTCCCAGGGTATCAACCAGTAGCTCGCCGGTAGTAGTGACTGGTGGTTGGTGGGCACAATGAATGGCAGCAGCTTTGGTCTTGTCCGGGTGTATCTGCTGCATCCCTTGTTCCTGACAGGCCAACAATTGCGATGATGGCTACGACATCGCCAGCGTGGACCGGAGCATGTCGGGCCACGGGTTTCCAATGTGAAAACTAAGGTATGCTTTACGGAGTTAAAATCTTGATATTATCGAAAGTACCTCGCATACATCTTCACCGATGCCCAATGCTAGCCAGATCTCGCTCCACCGGGTACATGATCAAGCTCTTTGTGCTGCACGCTTTCTTGTGCCAACCGGATTAGCAGGAAACACCAAATTTGCAGGGTTGTTGTCCAGCACTCTAGCAACATGTATTGTCTACCGTATCCTTTCCGGCTTTGACAATCTTCTGGATACTGGGTTCGCCGTAAAGTGCAGCAAGTTCGGAATTTTTTGCCGTCACACACCGTTGAAGATCATTTCCGGCATGGTTTCCACATTTGATTGGTTAGAAAATCTTTGAGAATCGGTTTTAGCTGATCCCACCTGAAGACGATATTTGTCGAGTTCACACCATTTGAAGAAACGAGACAAGAATGGTTCTATTTACGGCCTAGCGAATCACCTTTGTTTTTTTTTTTTTAGTTTGGGATGATTTCGGAGGTTTTTTAGGAAGTTTCAGAGGATTTTCGGCGGATTTCAAAGATATTACGAAGGCGTTACATGGTGTTTCGGGGGTTTCGGAGAGTCGCATGTGCGTTACATGGGGTCCGAGGGGGTTTAAGGTTTAAGGGGGATTTCAGTACCATTCCATGAAGCTTCAGAGCATTTTCAGCAGATTTCAGAAATGTTACAGAGGCGTTACATGATATTTTTTGGGGGTTTCGGAGGGTCTAAAGTGCGTTACACGGGGTTTCTGGGGGTTTAGGGAAATTTTGGAGGCATTCCAACAAGCTTCAGAACATTTTCAGCGGTTTTCAGACAAGTTACGGAGGCGTTACATGGCGTTTTTGGGGGGTTTCGATGGATCTAAGGTGTGTTACATGGGATTTCAGGGGGTTTAAGGTAGATGTTGGGGAACCGGGGAATTACCTCCTTCGACTTGGTTGGGGTGGCTCTCCAACACTCGGCCAGATGTTGTTGATTGGGATGTCGTCGGTGTTGAGAGGGGCGAACTATTCGCCTTATCCTTTGGGCAGCATAGATCCTTCCTTTCACTTATTAAAAACACTCGCGTTCACATTAGAACACAATATATTTACGAAAAAACACAAACTACACGGATTACATTTATTATCGCTTAAACTCTAACATTGAACTCTTAATAAATAATAAAAAACGTTACAATAAAACGGCCATGCGAAGGCCCCTGCGTTGGGTTGGAGGTTTGAGTATGACTGATTCGAGTACGACTATCAACACTATAATATACCGAAGTCAGATCCACGATATAGAAGTTCTCACCCAACTACGACCTATCTCCTAGCAACATACCATCCACAGCAAAATTATATATATCCGTTCTCCAACGATCTCCCAAATAAAACATCTCTCTCAGCACCGAATCAGGTAGATATTGATGGTTGTTTATCATGCCAGCATCCTCGATCTACTACCCGTTGCCTCTGGTTCAACTGGTGTCTTGACCATCAGTTAATGTATTGTTCTGCCGAATCAACAGACCGCAGTTAATCTGAGGTTGGGTTCAGGGTTGTAGCTCGTGGGGGGAAGATGGACCACAACAGTAGATTTCGGAGGCATTCCAAGAAGCTTCAGATCAGAGTCGTTACAGAGGCGTTTTTCAGGATTTCGGAAACCCCCAGTATTGTCCCTATATTGTCTTTGAAACCCCAAGCGCCATATTTAATTTCAAAATGGCCTAGGATATGGGGTTTCAACATCAACTCAATTGGCATCTTTAGCGGTGTTGAGATAATTCCATATTCTGAATCTGCATGCGAAACTGAGCCGAAATCCAAATTTTCATGAATTTTGGTGCCCGGGAACCTATTTAAAAATCAATTTGAAGTTTGTATGGGAGCGATTTGTCGAATCATCCCTCGTCGCATTTTGTACTGGGAGCAGCTGTCAAACAGTTACCCAGCTGCCAAAATGTGATTTCAAAAAATCTCTTTGAAATTGATTTAAGGTATCAAAATAAAGTTCTGAAAATCTGAAAAAAATCATAGTGGCTCAGAAAAAGGTGCTCTTTCGTATAAAATCAAAAAATCGATACATTTTTCTTAATTTAAAAACCCAATTAGCCAGGTCCGAAAATATCCGTATGGCATGACTCTTTTGATACTACAGTTTTTGACAGTACATTTTGGATCACTGGGTCGGTGGCTCTGAGTTCGTTACCCATGACACAGTGGTTCCACCATCTTATAGCATTTATTTATTTAGCATGACATTGCAATCATAATGAAATCCATCATAAATCAACAATTCTTCGTCACATCACTCGATTCGTGGCTGCAGTCCTCCATCTTCGGCCGCGTCCCACACTTGCCAGTACCTGGTCCGCCCACCTTACACGCTCCCCTCCAGTTTTTTACCATCCGGAACGCTTGCAAACACCAGCTTTGCAGTGTTGTTGACCGGTATACTCACAAAAAGCCCCGCCCATCGTATCTTTCCAGCTTTTGCCACCTTCCGGATGCTAGGTTCGCCGTAGAGCAGCAAACTCGTGGTTTATTCTACGCCGCCACACACCGTTCTCCTGCACACCGCCAACGATGGTTCTAAGTACCCGACGCTCGAACACCTCGGCGCTGTCCATAAACTACGTAGACTCATTTTTGGTCAGCTCAGCCCCCTCCTCCCCCTTTTGATTTTTTTTTTGAAATTTGTATGGAGCGTAGACTTTGACCAGAATCCCCCGTCCCCCCTCTAAGAGTCTAGTTTATGGATAGGTCCTTCGAATGCTTGCATGTCCTCCTCGAGCGTAGTCCAGAAAGGTGAGTTCGGACAGCAAGCGATTGCCTGTCAAAATGTTCACATAGTTTTTGCCGACTATTCAGTATTTCTATTATTATTCAATGATGTAGTTGTAGTAGATTACGAGTGCCAAAAGTAGTCCCACGCTACCAAAAGCGATTACGACACCGATAAATTCCGTTCGTTTTGGTTTCCTTTATGCTCACTTCTAACAAAAAATACAAAAATCAAAAACAAAACAAACAGCGCTTCAAGCCTTTGTTTTTAGTAGGGAACCAATACCCTATGTTAATTTTTTTTTTGAACAAATAACCAACAGCTGTGGTCACAGTGCTGCACAAAGTCTGAAGAAATATGCAGGACATAATACCAAATCAGCTACACTCTGACCAAAATTATCGTTTGAATTACCCCAAAATCGTAATATGTGTTTAATGTTGTATTGTACACTCATTGCACAATTATGGGTCACACACAATTATTAGTCACTTTCCACTTAAATAAATAAATACTAACTAATTGCAAGCTTTTGTTAACCATTATCATTTTTCATTCATGAGTTGATTTGTTTTGTGTCACTATACGTATCGCACACGGGCTTATACGTCAAAACATACATATTTTCAGTACTTTTTGGGCTGCAAAACGGTGAGTCGATAAGGAGAGCGTCCAATATAGCTCTGGTCCTCACAAGTTCCTACCTCATGCTTCCACGGGTCAAGCGATGACAAAGACCACCAGCTAAGAGTTGTGTGCTTAGCTGGTAGTGCAGCCTGGGCACTGTTGTCCTTCTGACTTCAGCTAGATTGAAGAGGTACGATCCGAGTGTCTGTTCACCAAGGAGGTGCGGCTCAAACAGCGTCTGTTCTGGCATCCAGCGGCTGAGTAAGAAACGCTGCACCACGCCCATCTAGATCTAAGGTGGTAGCCCCATCAGCGTGGTCGTCCCAGTGTTGGTTGGGACGTTAAACAGAACTGGCACGATGGCCCTCCGGCGAGACAGGAGTGTTGGCGTAGGCCCAATAAGCCACCCGTAAAAATCCCCATTGCGAATAACATAGGAGAAAATACGACTCGATACAATCGGCAAAGACCCACGCGACGAAATAAGGACTACGATTGGAAACTTGGAACATGGAATTGCAAGTCACTAGGTATCGCAGGATGTGACAGGATAATCTACGACGAACTACATCCCCGCAACTTCGACATCGTGGCGTTGCAGGAACTTTGTTGGACTGGACAGAAAGTGTGGAAAAGCGGGCATCGAGCGGCTACCTTCTACCAAAGCTGTGGCACCACCAATGAACTGGGAACAGGATTTATAGTGTTGGGCAAGATGCGACAACGTGTGATCGGGTGGCAGCCGATCAACGCAAGGATGTGCATGTTGAGAGTTAAGGGCCGTTTCTTCAACTACAGCATCATCAACGTCCACTGCCCACACGAAGGGAGACCTGATGACAAGAAAGAAAGAAGCGTTCTACGCGCAGTTAGAGCAAACATACGATGGTTGCTCGCCGCGTGACGTAAAAATCGTTGTCGGCGACATGAACGCGCAGGTAGGAAGGGAGGAATTGTACAGACCGGTAATCGGGCGAAACATCCTGCACGCCGTATCGAATGATAACGGCTAGAGATGCGTAAACTTTGCAACCTTCCGTGATATGGTAGCACCTTTTTCCCCCGCAAAGATATCCACAAAGCCACCTGGAGATCACCCGACCAACAAACAGAAAACCAAATCGACCGCGTTCTAATCGACGGTAAATTCTTCTCGGATATAACCAACGTCCGCACATACTGCAGTGCGAATATAGATTCGGATCACTACTTAGTCGCTGTATGCATGCGCTCAAAACTTTCGACAGTTATCACCACGCGTCGAAGTCGAACGCCGCGACTCAACATCGAGCAGCTGCGTAACGTAGAAGGGGCTCAAGACTAGGCGCAGCAGTTAGCAGTGGCCCTACCAACGGAAGAGCAGCTTGGCGCAGCTACACTTGAAGATGGCTGGAGGGACATCCGATCCGCCATAGGTAGTACCTCGGCTACAGCACTAGGCTTCGCGACTCCGAATCACAGAAACGACTGGTACGACGGTGAATGTGAACAGTTGAAAAACGAGAAGAATGCAGCATGGGCGAGAATGCTGCAACACCGTACGAGAGCGAATGAGGCACGTTACAAACAGGCGCGGAACAGGCAGAACTCAGTCTTCCGGATGAAGAAGCGCCAGCAGGAAGAACGAGATCGCGAAGCGATGGAAGAGCTGTACCGCGCTAAGGACACACGAAAGTTCTACGAGAAGCTGAACCGCTCGCGCAGAGGCTTTGTGCCACAAGCCGACATGTGCCGAGATAATCACGGGAATATTCTCACGAGCGAGCGTGAGGTGGTCGAGAGGTGGCGGCAGCATTACGATGAGCACCTCAATGGCGACATTGCAAGTACCGGAGGTGGCGTGGTAACAGATCTAGGAGAATGTGCACAGGACGAAAGACTTCCGGCCCCTGACCTTCAAGAGATTGAGGAGGAGGTTGGCCGGTTGAAAAACAACAAAGCCGCTGGAGCAGATCAACTACCAAGCGAGCTTCTAAAATACGGTGGAGAAGCACTGGTGAGAGCACTACACTGGGTCAGGAGGAAGTATTACCGGAGGAATGGATGGAAGGTATCGTATGTCCCATCTACAAAAAGGGCGACAAGTTGGATTGCGGGAACTACCGCGCGATCACACTACCCAGACAACCAGTAGTCGCATAAGAAACCACGCTGTACATCGTATAAAGTACTATTTTAAGTCACTATCGCATATATGTACGGCTGACTGACAATTTTTATCACATATGATGTTATTTTTTGAACTTATTACGAAGTATCACGTAAAGTCATATAAGATTACAAATTAACTTTCATAAGGTATGGGTACATCGTAGTAGATGATATTCTGATGTTTTATTGCGATGAACTTTACTTAATCGCAAAAGCGTGCGAGCGAACTCGCAAAGTGTCAAATGAATTTGCATAATTGCGTACTGCAATGATTATAAGATTTCGCTTGGTGCTTTTCTTGATGTGTCAGTTTAACTCGCATTGGTGTATGGATGAAATCGCATAAAAGTACAAATAAACTCGTTGAAGCGTGCATACATACTCGCATAAGCTAGAAGCGTTATTGTTGACATAATGCGATTTGATATGTGATAACAATTAAAAAGTTTCTGTTGGACTTTGGATGCATTGCCAAAAAGTTACAAGAAAGTGAACAGCCATAATTATGGTTACAAAGTCATCATTATTTGCTTTGTTGGCCTGATAATCAACAATGGAAGGCGCTAGCCGAAGAATGGTAGTGAAAACTGTGTGGGAAATGTTGTTTCGTCGTTTTTAGCCTGCCAAACACGCACAGCTCAAGTTAGTCTAGTGCATTCCATCAAACATTGAGGTGAGTTAGAATATAATTAAAATTAATCAACTTGTTTCAAAAGTAGCGTTTTGTGTTGTGTGTGAAGTGTGGCTCGATTATCCAGAGGTCATCAGTTCGATATAGATCTTGCAAGAATTGTTTTTTTTTTAAATAATATTAAGTCGTATAAGATGCTGAATTACGTCGCAATAGTGCACACGGTGCATCGCATAAGATATCACATCAAGTCATATAGCGTTATTATTGTTCCGTCAGTGCACGTATAGCGCCTCCACTTTTGTACGCATAAGGCACTTTTGCTGCATCTTATGCGATGTAACTTTAACGCATAAAAGTTCGTATAACATGAACATAAACTTCATTATACGTGCAAATTGGTTGTCTGGGTACTGAGCGCTGCCTACAAGATACTCTCTCAAATTTTATGCCGCCGTCTATCACCGATTGCAAGAGAGTTCGTGGGGCAATATCAGGCTGGATTTATGGGTGAACGCGCTACAACGGACCAGATGTTCGCCATCCGCCAGGTGTTGCAGAAATGCCGCGAATACAACGTGCCCACACATCACTTGTTCATCGATTTCAAATCGGCGTATGATACAATCGATCGAGAACAGCTATGGCAGATTATGCACGAATACGGATTCCCGGATAAACTGATACGGTTGATCAAGGCGACGATGGATCGAGTGATGTGCGTAGTTCGAGTATCAGGGACACTCTCGAGTCCCTTCGAATCTCGCAGAGGGTTACGGCAAGGTGATGGTCTTTCGTGCTTGCTGTTCAACATTGCTTTGGAGGGTGTAATAAGAAGAGCGGGGATAAACACGAGTGGGACAATTTTCACGAAGTCCGTTCAGCTGCTTGGTTTCGCCGATGATATTGATATTATTGCTCGTAAATTTGAGACGATGGCGGAAACGTACATCCGACTAAAGAGTGAAGCCAGGCGAATCGGATTAGTCATTAATGTGTCGAAGACAAAGTACATGATGGCAAAGGGCTCCAGGGAGGAATCACCGCGCCCGCCACCCCGAATGCATATCGACGGTGATGAAATCGAGGCGGTTGAAGAATTCGTGTACTTGGGATCACTGGTGACCGACGACAACGACACCAGCAGAGAAATTCAGAGGCGCATTGTGGCAGGAAATCGTGCCTACTTTGGACTCCGCAGAACTCTACGATCGAATAAAGTTCGCCGTAACACGAAGTTAACTATCTACAAAACGTTGATTAGACCGGTCGTCCTCTATGGGCACGAAACATGGACCCTACGTGCAGAGGACCAACGCGCCCTTGGAGTTTTCGAACGGAAGGTGTTGCGTACCATCTACGGCGGAGTGCAGATGGAAGACGGGACTTGGAGAAGGCGAATGAACCACGAGCTGCATCAGCTGCTGGGAGAACCAACCATCGTCCATACCGCGAAAATCGGGAGGCTACGGTGGGCGGGTCACGTCATCAGGATGTCGGATAGCAACCCGACTAAAATGGTTCTCGAGAGTCATCCGACCGGTACAAGAAGACGTGGAGCGCAGCGAGCTAGGTGGGTCGACCAAGTGGAGGACGATCTGCGGACCCTACGCAGAGTGCGGAACTGGAGGCAAACAGCCATGGACCGAGTGGAATGGAGGCGGCTACTATGTACAGCAGAGGCTACTATGTACACCCCGGCCTTAGCCTGACCGGTAAGGTAAGTAACCATCCGCATATGAAGCGAACGTGTGACCAACTACGCCACGGGCACCGGCAAGTTTGCAGGGTTGTTGTCCATCACTCTAGCAACATGTATTGCCTACCGTATCCTTTCCGGCTTTGACAACCTTCTGGATACTGGGTTCGCCGTAAAGTGCAGCAAGCTCGTAAATTTTTGCCGTCACACACCGTTGAAGATCGTTTCCGTCATGGTTTTCACATTTGGTTGGTTAGAAAATCTTTGAGAATCGGTTTTACCTGACCCCACCTGAAGACGTTGTTTGTCGAGTTCAAACCATGTGTGGAAACGAGACAAGGTTGGTTCTATTTACGGCCTAGTGAATCACCTTTGTTCTTTTTTTTTTTTTAGTTTAGGGTTATTTCGGAGATTTTTTAGGAAGTTTCAGAGGATTTTCGGCGAATTTCAAAGATATTACGAAGGCGTTACATGGTGTTTCGGGGTTTTTGGAGAGTCACATGTGCGTTACATGGGGTCCGAGGGGGTTTAAGGGGGATTTCAGTGCCATTCCAAGAAGCTTCAGAGCATTTTCAGCAGATTTCAGAAACATTACGGAGGCGTTACATGGTATTTTTTGGAGGTTTCGGAGGGTCTAAAGTGCGTAACATGGGGTTCCTGGGGATTTTGGAGGCATTCCAACAAGCTTCAGAGAATTTTCAGCGGTTTTCAGACACGTTACGGATGCGTTTCATGGCGTTTTTAGCGGGTTTCGGAGGATCTAAGGTGTGTTACATGGGATTTCAGGGGGTTTAAGGTAGATTTCGGAGGCATTCCAAGAAGCTTCAGAGCATTTTCAGCTGATTTGATATCAGAGTCGTTATAGAGGCGTTTTTCAGGATTTAGGAAACCCCCAGTAGTGTCCCTATACTGTCTTCAAAACCCTAAGCGCCATATTTAATTCCAAAATGGCCTAGGATATCGGGTTTCAACATCAACTCAATTAGCCAGCTCCGACAATATCCGTATGGCATTAGACTTTTTGATTTGTTGGACGTGGGCCGTAACTATTCAGTTGGGAGCCACTGCTTTTTGTTCCCCTGCTCCATTGGTGCTTAGGACCCTCGGAATGCACAATCCGAAAATCTTTGTCTCTTTACACTTCCGGTTCCTAAGTTATACGCATGTCCCGTTCGCAATTTTAGGAAACCACTAGGATTTCATTATTTCACTCAATTTGCCAATAATCCACTATACATTTTTTTGCGTGATTAAAAAAATGTCAGTCAGCCATCAATGTTTTTTCTGGTCATGCGTGAAAGTTTTTGTTGCATGATAATCCCCGAGCAGAGGAGAATATCAAATTAATAACTACGAAATAACATAATCTGTTTTTATATCTTGGTTCGTTATCATTGTCTTATCAAGGCATTACTTCTCCATAACATCTTTTGTAGGGCAATCTTATTTCGTTATGAGCACGGTATTGGAATACGTTCATTAAATAACATTTAAATAACATGTTATGTTGTAAAACAAATTCAGTTATTATTGGGCTATAGAGTGTGCATAAATATTTAATCATTAATACCACAACGATAACAAGTTTTGAAATGAAAACTACATTATTAGACTTACGTTGTATTCAGCACTCCGTGATGGAGAGCTTATGCATAATCTCTCATCAACCTCTTCTCTCTGGCCTTACATCCTAACTGGAAGCATACCAGCTTCTCAGTCTTATGTTTTAGTGTTATAGATAGTAGAGTCAACATTGATAAGCGGAGATGAGCGACCTGTATCCAAAAATACATAATTTCACGATTCCAAGAACGCCAATGGCCCATTTTATAAGATGTTTTCGATCAGTAACAAAATTCCAAGAGGAACTTATTGAAAGGTTTCTCAGAAAGATACCATAAACTTCAGACAAGTCTTCTGCGGAAATTCACAATTTTATTAAAGAAATTTTGTTTAGTTAATGATTAATAATAAATACATGGTTATCATTATTTGTTTTTAAATTATTATCAATAACTTCGAAAGTTCAAAATTTGTTTTTGAAATATTTTTATATTCATTATTATTAAGTTGGTATTGTAACCAACAAAACATGTTATCAAATTGGTCTTCTAGGAACATTTTTTTATTATGATTTTTGGTATTTTGCCGCTTATGACAGACATGCTTATAACATAATATGTTATGTTGATAACATGAAAATAACTTATTCCATTGCTCAGTTATTTAGACAAAATAACGCATTTTGTTATAAGGTATGCGCACAGCAAAATCTGGCCAAAGAAAATCAAGCAGTAATAATTCATTCCAACTTGTTCCCAAACCAAAAGCAATTCATCGTAAAAAAGCATTAATTTACTTTAAATCAACATCAAGACATTGCTGATTTGACTTGTTATATCCGTCATCTCGAGTTTTGAGCTTGAGTCCTTCCGTAAAGTTTTGCACAGTACCTTCGACCGCATGCCAAGAAATTATTACCACCTTTGTGTCAAAATCAATCTTATTTTTCGATGAAAGCTGTCGTTCTTGACATTTTTTGAAGGTTCCAATTCACGGTTACTCAATATTTTTCAATTGGGTTGAGTTTTGTAGTGTATGAGATTTTACGTTTTTTGGAAAAATGCAGTACAATTTCTACATAGTTTTCTGCATACAAACGCAAGCATTCTCCGCTAAAAACAGGGGACAAAAATCAATTCAAATCAATACACAATATCTAAGCCTTTGAATAAGAGGTGCCAGCCATTTTTCCCGACATTTCCCGTAGTGAAAAAGATGATTTGCTGTACATGTATTTCTAAAAGTTTGGTTTTTCAAACCACAAATTCATATTGTTGACCAAACTATGTATTTCTTGCCAAACTTCGTTTTTTTCTTGCTCTTAAGTTGATCTGCAACCTTTCCAGGTTGTAATGATGTATAGAACCGAATACTTGAAAGCTAACTTAGGTCTGCGGGGACGGTCGCTTTAATGTTTATTGTCAGATTTTCAGCACATTTGTGCAAAAACTTTTCGAGGACTTCTTGTTCCCTTGACTCTATTTTAAACACAATGTCAAAATATATCCCGAAGTAAATATTTTTCGATTCCTTACACAATAAGCTTTCATTTGCGCCAGAGATTGCCACAATTCGTTGAAAATAGAGAAATTTCTATCCAAAATGTGGTGGCTAGATTTTGCTGTGTGCATACCTTAGAGTTGTTATTTCCTTCTGCTCGGGTCAAGATCATACACCCACGATCATAATGTAAACTACAGTTTTTGACAGTACATTTTGGATCAATGGGTCGGTGACTCTGAGTTCATATCCCACAACACAATGATTACACCATCTTATTGCATTAATATATTTAGCATGACGTTGCAATCATAATAAAACTCATCACAAATTAACAATTCTCCGCCCAATTTCCCCAAGTGCCCTAGAGTGTTAGTTGAATAAAAATCGATAACCAATTAACGAGGCGTCCGATTCAAATGTGGTTTTCGGCAAAGTTGTAGCTGATAGAGTAGTCTGGGAGAACCAAGGGTCAACTAACACTCTAGGGCACTTGGGGAAATTCTACGGTCAAATGAACGAAAAACATCCTCTTCCCATAGTAATTCCCATACAAACTTTGAAGGGCTTGTGCATTCTCAGTTTTCAACCAAATCAGCTCATTTTCTGGGAGAAGGCTTAGAAACTGGTTACGAATCGAATGAGCGGTGTGGAGCATAAACGATTTTTTGAACCACGCTAATGTTCATTCTTTATGGAGCGCTTTTTGATTTTCTATGGAGCGTTTCTATTTGTTTATGGGTGCAGTAAATAGGCTGCCCCCTTCGAATGCTTGCATGTCCTCCTCGAGCATAACCCAGAAAGGTGAGTTCGGACAGTAAGCGATTGCCTGTCAAAATGTTCACATAGTTTTTGCCGACTATTCAGTATTTCTATTATAGTTCTATGATGTAGTTGTAGTAGATTACGAGTGCCAAAAGTAGTCTCACGGTCCTAAATTTATCCTATTCGGAATAAACGATTACGACAACGATCGATTCCGTTCGTTTTGGTTTCCTTTATGCTCACTTCTAACAAAAAATACAAAAATCAAAAACAAAACAAACAGCGCTTCAAGCCTTTGTTTTTAGTAGGGAACCAATACCCTATGTTCATTTTTTTTTTGAACAAATAACCAACAGCTGTGGTCACAGTGCTGCACAAAGTCTGAAGAAATATGCAGGACATAATACCAAATCAGCTACACTCTGACCAAAATTATCGTTTTAATTACCCCAAAATCGTGATATGTGTTTAATGTTGTATTGTACACTCATTGCACAATTATGGGTCACACACAATTCCCAGCCAACCACATATCGTAAAACATTGTGTGGAAAAAATCGTATATTTTCATATATTGAATCAGAATTGTATAATAATATGTATATTTGTTGACAATGATTGTGTAAAATCGCTTTTCATGCCAAATTAAATTTCAATTGCGATTTTGTTTCAGTCGTCTCCGATCATAAAAGGTGCGAGATACTATCGGTAGGATCGCACAGAATCGCAAGTTCACTAGCATCGTATACAGGGTGTTAGGTTCCTGAGTGCAAACTTTTAAAGGGTGATAGAGGACCATAAATGGAGAAAAGAATTGTTCTACGCATATGGTCAAATCTCAACCGTTACGTAGTTATGGAACTTCCCATGTTTTTGACTCTTATTGCCTTAACTGGAAATAACTGCAACAAAACGATAAGAAAAAGAAGTTTGGTGTCAAAGAACGAATTGTAGAGTGTAACAGGGGCCACAACCTTGCGAAAGAAAGAATTCTAATTTATTACGCAAGTTTCAAAGATAATTGACAAAAACCAATAAAAATACACTATTTTTAGCTATTTTGCTCTAGAAAACCTAGTTATTTAACTAAACCAATCGATTCAAAGATGCCATTTGTTAGAAAATTCAATAATCTTTCGAATAAGGGTGAAAAACTTCGATAAGTTTGACCATTTTCAAGTTACTGCCAGTTAAGGCAATAAGAGTCATAAACATGGGAAGTTCAATAACTACGTAACGGTTGAGATTTGACCATATGCGTAGAACATTTTTTTCTCTATTTATGGTCCTCTATCACTCTCTAAAATGTTTGCACTCAGGAACCTAACACCCTGTATATGATTTCTTTGAATCGTGGTCGTGGGAATCGTCGCTTCACATCGTATATGCATCTGCTAAATCGAGCTTGCTATCTAAAGGTATGATGAAAATCGGTGAAATCGTATACAACTATAACAATGTTGTATATTGATCGTTTGCGTCGTATACGAAGTGAATGAAATCGTAGAAATCGTATATTCATTTTTACAGTCGCATATGATTGTTACTGCACTTTTAATAGTCGAATCTTAATTTCGGAAATCGTAAATGGTTCTGTTTACATAATTGTATGATGGAGAAAAAGAAAAAAAATGGTATTCATCACAAATTTGTATTTTTGTTGTTGTTGACACATTCCAACCCCATTGTAGCAATAATTTCAACCAAATATATAGGTTTTCATACTAGCAGATGACTTACAATAAATGAAGTATAGATTCCAACAACGATGTGAATTGCGGGCCTCTTGCACGGCACCACTTTTGATGCCACTCAATGCACAACAACAACGCTCCCACCACAAGTTTCGCACCGTAACATGCTGATTTTTATTTGTTTCAAGCCATTCACTTTGAACTCTCTATTTTCAACATGGCAAAATAGCCAATAGAGATAACGCGCAGTTCTCAATCAAAAGACCTAAGTTCGATTCCCACTGAACACCAATGGTTTTTTTTTTTTAATTTGAAAACCTTGAGTCGTATATTGGTACTCTCAATCGTAATAAGATCATGCATAATCGTATATTTAGACGGATAAAATCGGCGAAATCGTAGAAATTTTTCGAGAAATCGTAAATTATGTTGGATGGAATCGCAGTAATCGTATATATATTTCGATATGGCCTCCACTTTAGTATGTATATGCCTGTTTCGTGCATTGAATACGATTTCTTTGGTGCTATATATGTGTGACTATTTCAGTTGCAATTTCGATATAGCAACCAAATTGTTGGCTGGGTTATTAGTCACTTTCCACTTTATTAGATAAATACTAACTAATTGCAAGCTTTTGTTAGCCATTATCATTTTTCGTTCATGAGTTGATTTGTTTTGTGTCACTATACGTTTCGCAAACGGGCTTATACGTCAAAACATACATACTTTCAGTACTTTTTTGTTCGGCGTAAAACCATCTGTCAAAGTAACGCTGCGATTGTGAACATCAGAAAGTGCGTGCTTTAGAGATTTTCAAGTGCGAAATAGTATCGTCACCAGAACAAGTTATAATTTACGTTCTAAATGTAGAAATTCATGTGACTGCAGCTAATTAAAGCTTATTTCAGGCAAAATTTAAGTGATTCATTAAGTATTGTGCCAAGGAACACCCAAAATCATACAATTATGGGCAGTGAATCAAAATTCAACCATAGCGCAACAATAACGACAATGTCGCAACCTGAATTTGTTGCGACATTCTACCCAATGCGACATAGGTTTGTCCCAACTTGAACAGAATAGGACAAAGATCGTGCACCACCAGTTTAGAGATTTTTTAGCCTTGCATTGTGATTTTCGAGCGGTAACTTCGAGTCGGTAAACACTGCAACGCTGCTGAATATGGATCATCAAAAAGTTTCGATTTTGGGTTAGTAATAATTGATTATTCACGAGTTGAAAAGTACACAACAAATTCAGCTTCCGTTTTGTCTGCAACAAAAATTTTCGAGATCATGTCATTATCTGTTACCAGTTGAGATAAAGACTAATCACGGCGCCTTCTTTGTTGCTTGTTTTGTGCCTATTTTGTCTGACAATTCTCTTCACTGATTATGGATCACTTTTTGTGCAGCATAATATTGAGAGTTTTGCGTACATGGGCATTGCATACTTTTAGGCGTTTATTAGTGGTTGTGTTGGAGATTTTGTCCCAATTTTGAAAAATTGATTCCAAATCGTGAAAACACGCTTCGTTAAGAGGTTTGAGACCAGTTTTAGATTCTACTATAGTTGATCTATCCAGAATAAGTAATAATTCATTGAAAAAATAGACAAAACATTATTGATCAGCCGATTCCTCTTGAGTGAGCCATAATAGGAAACAAATTGACCCATAATTGTTACACAGCCAATTTTAACCCATAATTGTGGTTTTAATTATTCACCAACATTTCAGTATTTTTCACCGCCTAAAGTTAATTTTGCAACCAGATTTGTATATAAAACAATAAAAAGGAGTTTCAATGAAGAGAATCTTCTATCTTCTATATATATAAAAATGAATTTCCGTCTGTCTGTCTGTCTGTCTGTCTGTCTGTCTGTCTGACCGCAGGTGTTGTATGCAGGGGGGTATGGGGCCGGGGAAGGTTCTTAGCATAGTGTGAGACTCCTCCGGCCGCTGGAAAGGGGGACTCACAAAGAAATGAACCGGAAATGAGCTGAGAGAGAAATTCTACACGGTCACAAACAAAACCAATCTAGAGTGCGGTGCTGCAATGTGCCCAGCAATTGTCAAATGTGAAATGGCAATTCAATGTTTGCCCACCGCATACTTATATTTGGATTTTTGAAACCTATCGGCTCGGTTTCGGAGAGAAACCAGCCCAAATCCCCAGGCTTCGGGGGCAGGATGGAATCTTCAGAGGCAGCGGAGGAGCAACGACGGGGTAACTGGGAGCAGTGGCGGTGGCAGCGGCGGGGAGAAGTCCAGGATCGAAGAAATGCAGTCGGGCGGCCGGGATTGGGGAGACAGTCCTACCTGATGAAGCTTCGGGCGCGTGAATTTGCCCGTGCTTTGGTCCGAAATGACCAGCTTTCAACGGCCGGGCGGAGAACGTTCGGCCGAGATGGTGATGAATTCGACCGGAGCAGATGTCCTCGGGATGGCCGGAAACGGAGGCCAAGCTGGTGGGGCTTCGGGAACGTGGAATTGCCCGCACTTTTGTTCCAATATGACCAGCTTTCGACGACCAAGCACTGAACGAATGGCTGAGATGGGGATGGCTACAGCCGGAAAAGATGTTCACAGGGTGGTCGGGCGCTGGAGGCCAGGGACTTAAGCAAGCGCGTAACTACAGCGCATTTACCCCCCCCAGCTTTAAAATCGTGCACGCTGGCTGTAGTGCATAACAAGCGTGCACGACATTGGAGCTGAGGGGCCAACATTCCTGCAGGACTTCCTCTAGGGATTGCTCTTGGAATTCCTCCACGAATTCTTTTAGGAATTCCTCCAGGAATTCTTTCAGAAATACCTCCAGGCATTCCTCCAGGGATTTCTATAGGGATTTCTCCAGGAATTCATCCAGCCATTCCTTCTAGATTTAGTTCTGGGACTCCTCCAGGAATGTTTTTGAGAATTCCACCAGGAATTACCCCAGGAACTCCAGCAGATATTAGCTCCGGAATTCCTGAAGAATTTACCTCAGGATTTCTGGATTTCACCCAGGCATTTCCTGCAGGATTGCCACCAAGAATACCTTCACAAATCACACCAAGAATTGATCCAGAAAATCCCCCAGGGATTCCTTTTTGAAATTCGTTTATGATTTTCTTCAGTAATTCGTCCAGGATTTTTTTCCGGGACTTCTTCCAAGATTTCCTTGAGGAGTTTTTCCAGAAATTTCTCCTCCAGGTATTGCTCCAAGGATTCCTCCAGAGATTTTACCAGAAATTGGTTCATGGGATCCCTCCAGGAATCCCTCCAGCATTTCCTCCAGGATTTTCTTCAGGAATTGGTCCAGGTATTTACCAGAAGTTCCTTCAGGGATTCCTCTAAAGATACTTCCAGAGATTCCTCAAGGAATTCCTTCGATAATTCTTCCAATAATTCATCCAGAAGTTCTTCTAAGATTTTTTCCTGGAATTCCTCTAGAAATTGCTAATGGGATTTCTGCAGGGATTCCTCCTGGAGTTCTTCTGGAGATTTCTCAAGGATTCCTCGAGGAATTCCTACATGTATTTATCTAGAAATTCCTGTAGAAATTCCATTAGGGATTCCTCGAGGAATTTCTCCAGAAATTCAATAAAGGATTCCTCACGGGATTCTACCTGAAAGTTTTCCAAAGATTATTCAAGAAAATCTTCCAGAAATTCCTCCAGGAGTTCCTCCTAAGATTTATCGAGGAATTTCTCTAGATATTCCTCCTGGAATTCACACAGGCATGTCTCCAGGCATTCCTTCAGGAGCTTCTCTAGGGAATCCTCTAGGGATCGCTCTAGGAATTCCTCCAAATAACAACGGAAATTTATCCAAGAAATCATCCCCCGGAGTTTATATACGCATTATTCCAAGAATCCAGGGATTCCTCCAGGAATTGGTTCAAGGGATTCCTCCAGTAATTCCACCAGGTTTTCCCCAGTATTCTACCAGTAATTTTTAGAGGAATTTATCAGGAATGCCTTCAGGGATTCCACTAATGATTCTTCCTACAGTAATTCATCCAGATATTCCTCCAAGAATTCTTCATGGTATTACTCCAGAAATACCTCTGGGAATTTCTCTAGCAATTTATTACTCGCGCTGTCTGTCTGTCTGACGCTTATGTATTCGGAAACTACTTATCCGATCGGTGTGAAATTTTGTAGGTAGATATGTTTGGGCGGCGGAAGGTTCTTAGCTTGGTGTGAGACCTCTGCCGTGTATGAAACGTGAGGCTCCCATACAGATAAATTTCAAGTCACACTGTTCCATTTTCTTTACGGACCAACTGCTAAAATTTACAACATATCTAAATGTTTCCTTCTTTTTATCGAAGGTTTTCTTTCGAGTGGCGCTGTTTTGTAGTTTATGGCAGTTGAACTGTAAATTCTATGGTCGAGTTGTCAGTTTAAGTTAAATTGATAAAAAGTTGGTTAGCAACCAAACCACCAAACAGCATTCTTTATCTGAGACAAATGTACCAAATGGAAGATAACGTGCCTCTGGAGCCGGGCTTCCGATATTTATACAAATGAGTTTACAGACTCTTTGAAGCCATAAAACTAATTATTTAATGAAATGATCAACAAGATTTTTGAACGGTTCAATTTGTCCTAATGGTGGGTAACTATGTTCATATGTACAGGGGATAGACAAAATGATCGGGACAGGCAAAATTTTCACTTTCCAAAAAATGTTCAACTAGCTGTAACTTTTCGAAAAGTGCATCAAATATTCTCAAATTTTTACTGTAAGTTCTTCAACTAGTTGTGTATCAGTGGACAAAATTTGGAAAAGATCGGACAATTCTTCACGAAGTTATAAAGATTTTTGAAAAAGATAAAATTATCCGATGGCCAACTTTGAGCTGTTATATCTCCGGATTCAATGAACCGATTGCAATGAAATTTTGACTATTCATGACTTATATAATGAACTCTGGAAAACATTTAAGTTAACTTGAAATTTTTAACAAAATTGGTCTATTTTTAATATGCATACCATTACTTTTTCAATTTATCGGCGGCTATGCTGTTACTTTCCTTCAAAACGCATTTATATATAAGTCAATTAGAGGGAAACTAAATGAACTATAATTTGCATCTTGAATTTTGAAACGATGTTGATGTTTTGGATAATTTGGTGTTTTTTTAGAAAAATAATCTAATCGTTATAACTTTCTTCCGTGTTAAGAATATTAAGTTAAGTCAATGGTTTCTCATAGCTCATTATATAAGTCATAAATGGACAAAATTTCATTGCATTCGGTTCATTGAATCCGGAGATATAACAGCTCAAAGTTGGCTATCGTATAATTTTACCTTTTTCAAAAATCTTTATAACTTCGTGAAGAATTGTCCGATCTCTTCCAAATTTTGTCCACTGATACACAACTAGTTGAGGAACTTACAGTAAAAATTTGAAAATATTTGATGCACTTTTAGAAAAGTTACAGCTAATTGAACATTTTTTGAAAAGTGAAAATTTTGCCTGTCCCGATCATTTTGTCTATCCCCTGTAGAACATATTAAGAAAATTAACAAAAACATTTGAAAACACCTAAAAAACACCTGTGCAAGAGCAACAATAAAAATGGGCAATACAAGGTTTGCCGGGTCAGCTAGTATAAAATAAAAATAATCAAAGTGTTATTTTTGTATGAAAAACGATTCATATTATGAAATGATTGTTGCTTGAGTGACCCATAATTGTGCAATGAGTGTATTCGAAGTCAATTTCAATATTCTCTACAGAAGCAATGACCTGGATAAATTGACAAACGTTAATGCAAATTGTAACAAGTACAAGGACGATAGACAATGTAAGACAAACTTGAATAACAAATTTATAGCTAATCCATATTTGTACAAATACAGTTTTCCCTTGAAGAAGGCCAAAACCCATGGCCGAAACGTCGAGAAGAATAAAATAAACCATCTGTAAATTAAGACTGAGATAGCCTGTTGCAAGTTTTATTTTTGTGTCAAAAGTACCATTTTAACTTGTGAACATGGTCCATGAGATCTCATCAATTTCATTTTGATGGCCTACTTTCAGGCCATTTCTGGCAAAAAAACAGCTATCAAATAAGTGAATCGTTCCCTAACCGGGACATCAAAATGTTAACGTCTCGTGATAAAACCCGGATCAGGACCAGGGATGCCACACATAGGCGCCAACTTAAGGGGGGCACACATATTCAGATTTTTCTGTAATCATGCAGATTTTCTTGCAGCTTTTCATACAGAATTCTGTATACCAATATTACAGATTTTTGGAAATGATACAGATTATACAGATTTTTCAAAAACTTACAGAATTTCAAACAGATTTTTCGCAAAATATTACAGATTTCATACAGATTTTTGACAAAAAATGGTGATACAGATTATAAAGATTTTTGAAAGGCAAAATACAGATTAAAATGTGGCAACACTGATCAGGACTCTCTAATTTAAAAGTACTCATTTTCAGTAAACATTTATGTCGCACAGAGAATGTGTTACATACACACATTGTTTAAAATTGCTTGTACGCTCACATTTTTGCAAAAATATCAATATTTTTCAGTATTTGAAGGTGGTTTATAAACCCAGTGAGATTACCATATTGAAATTATTGCAAAATACATGCTCATGCGAGTGCACGAGCTGATTTAAAAAAAATGTGCGTATGCAACACATTCTATGTGCGACATCGATGTTGACTGATAAATCGACTACAATTATGAAACCTCGTCATCCTGTCATCGGAAATTGTTATCCATCAGGGTAACAGGGCATAATTTATGTTATGTGTTGCATTATGTCCGTATGTGATGTCCTAATTTATAACGCATTTGTAATATTCCACTACAATATGTGATATTTCTATTATGCATTTGTAGTGCTTCATTATTTTTTCGTAATAATGGCACCCAACGTCGGCACTGGTATTGGTAGGGTCCATTTATTTTTGTAATATGGCGCCTAGCCGCAAAACCCACGCGGGCATTGTAAGTAGTGTTAATATGTTACGGCCATGAACACTTGCAGTGATATGCACAAATACGTTGTGAAGCAAGATCCGTCGTCCAGTAGAAACCTTCGATCGAAAAATAGTACCGAAACGTGTGCAATAACTGAAACAAGCGGTGAAGAAGTATGTCAGTACTGGGTGGATTAAAGCGGGCCGCTAGATGCACCCGGTACGCAACGAGCGGTGGTTCGTACCGTGGACGAAAGACAGCGCAGCGAAGCACATAATCGACAGTAGTGGCTCAGCATTGCAGCCCGGGTGGAAGTGCGTGCGAACAAAGAGCACAGCGTAGGGCAGGTCCGACCGAAAAAGATGTCCAGCATTCCTGCACGAGCAAAAGCACGATCAGTACCTGTACCAACCGGTGATACGGTGGACGAAAAGCTCGGCGGGAGACACGAAGCGGGTCATATCCAGGGAGCGTGAAGAAGTTAGCAGAGAGAGCCGACCGGAAGATGAGTGTCTTGTTTCCGCAGACGCTGTGCAGGATAAACGCCAGATGTGATCGACAATTTGCTCCACCACCGGCATCCGGACAGCAGTGGTAAGGACCATAGCGGAATACGGAGCTGACATTAGCAGTTTTCCAGCGATGGTGTGCAGGCACAAGCGCTACTCGAAGTTGTACCAAACGGTGATCCGGAGGACGAGAAGGATATATACCGGACAAAGATCGGCAGTCACACTGCGATCGCAGGGATAGGATGAGTGTCTTGTTCTCACGAACGCTGTTTAGGATAAACAGCAGAAACGATCCACCACCGGTATCCGGGCGACAATGCGGGCGGTAAGGACCACATCGGAATACGCTGTCGCAAGAAGCAGTTTTCGAACATTGGTGCACAGGCAGAAGCTCTACCCGAAGTTGTGTCGATTAGCGATTTGATGGATGAGAGAGACGCATCAGACAAGGATCTACGAAGAACAAGCATCGGACCTTTCTAGAGAACATGACGAGGTTGGCACACTGAACTAGCAGGAACAGGATGAGTGTCTTGTGCACACCACCGGCATCCGGGCAGCAGAGCGGGTGGATAAGGACCACAGCGGAGTATGGGGTCAACAGTAGCAGTATTCCAGTTCTGGTATACAGGCAGAAACGCTACCCGAAGTTGCACCGGTCGGTTATTAGGACGATGAAAAGGACACATATCGACGGAGAACAAGGATCGGACCATTTGGGCGCGCGTAGCGAAGTTGGCACACTGAGCAGGCAGACACCGGATGAGTGTAGTGTTCCCACGGATGCTGTTCAGGATGCTCGACAGAAGCAATCGAAAAATACACCACGTTGGGCGCATTACGAAAAAATAATGAAGCTCTACAAATGCATATTAGAAATTACACACATTGTAGTGGAACACTATAAATGCGTAATAAATAAGGACATCACATACGGACACATACAACACATAACATCAATTTTGCTCGGTTACCCTAATTTCGGATGACGAGGTTTCACTAATGTTGTGGATCGATCAGTCAATCTTGTAATCGTATTTTCTCTGGCATGTTGCTTTTTGTTTGCAGCATTAGTTACTTTCATAGCTTTAGTTTTGAGGAATTTCTAATCCTTAGGCGGCGGCCTGATTCGGGTTTTATTACGAGACGTTAACATTTTGATGTCCCTGTTGGGGAACTATTCACTTATTTGATAGTTAATTTTTGCCCGAAATGGCCTGAAAGTAGGCCATCAAAATGAGATTGCTGAGATCGCATGGTGCCCCAAGTAACCACAAGCATTATATCATAACATTAATTCAATCGTACTATAGTTAAGCTAATGCATGATAACTTTTATTCTACATCTGTCAATTAATGAAGCGTTTAATCTACATTATGAAAGCATTGAAGAATTATGGGATTTTGACAGTTCGGTATAGTTCTAGAAGGCCGTTGCCTAATGCTTCATAGCATTTCCATGTTAAGAGCTTAATGGTAATCAATAATGCAAGCAATTATTACTTTATATATACCTTTACTAGAGCTTCCATCGTTGTAAGCAAAAAAAATATCCCTCAGATCGAAAAAAAAAAATGTAAATCATTTTTTGAAACAGCACCATTTAAACGAAAAGAAGAACAAAATTTAAACTTTCATGGATTACTGCGTTGCACTAAGATTATAATGCTGAGATATTGCTGTTTGAAAATTTTTATTATGTATGGTTTTTTGGGTTTCTGTTTAGGACATGAAGACAATCAGATGCTGAGGGAACAAAAATTATGTGGGGTGTTGGGCTTATTTAACATTGTGTTGTATTTTTTGGTAGAAGTAAGCACGTATGAAAACAAAACACAGACGAATTGATATCTTTATATTACCTTCGTATATGGAATCAATTGATGCTTTAATCGCTTTATGTTGCACATTTTTCTAGGTGCAAAATATATGGTAATCGTAACACACAGAGTTAGCGCGTCCAAGTACCCACCGGGGTTAGTTACCCGATCTGGACTGCGCGACATACCCAGCCTTTACCGTTACAGGCCCTAATAACCCGATAGTTTACGAGTGTCAACAAGTAGAAATTTTATGTTCAATTTGTGTTTAACCGCCGTCCTGTAAGAACTCAAATTTGATTTATTTTACTTGATTTTAGTTCAACCATTGCGTTAGCTAAAAGTTTCAAGAGTTTTGCCTATTAAAATCTACACCGCAATGAACAGTTGTTGAAAAAGTTCTGAAAAATCCCACAAGAAATTCGGATTTTAATTCCCAGAGGAATCCCAGAATGAACACTTGATACAATCCCAGAAAAAAAAAACTCCTGTAGAAATTGTGGATGACATTTCCTAGGGTTCCCAGAAGAAACTCCTGGTGGTAAACCTGGAATTCCTCATGAAGTTCCTTCTGCAATTTATGTAAATTCTTCTGGAGCTCCTCTGTAAGTTGAATCAGAAATTATCTCAGATGTTTCTTATGGAAGTCCTCGAGCAATTTATTACGGAATTCCTGTTGTAGTTTTTTTATGGAATTCTTTATGAGATTATTCTAGGTGTTACAAATGGAATTTCCCTATTAGTTTCTTATAACATTTTGGCAGAGGTTTCTTGATAATAATTCCAATTACTTCTTAAGGAATTCATCCAGCAGCTTTCTTCTAGATTTTCTCAAACAGTCGTGCCAATGGTTCAACCTGGTAATGCCTTCTAGGAATTCCAAAAAATAAACTTCTGAAGACATTCCTAAACGACGGATCTCAGAAGAAACTTCTGAAGGAACTGAACTTTAAGGAGAATATCAGAAGGAAATCCTGGAGGAATCTCGGGAGGAACTTCTGAAGAAATCTTGGAAAAAAATCCTTGGGGATTCCTGGAATTCCTGGAAGAAACTTGAAAGGAACTCGGAACTCGAACTCGAATGGAACGAAACTTCAAAGCAATTCCGAAAGAAATTTTGGAAAGTATCCCATACTCCTTAAAAGAACCCCGGAAAGAACTCTTGGAGGAAATCCAGACGGAATCTCTTTGGGAAGGAACCCTGAATAAACACTGAAAATTCATGATGATTCCAGCATCACAATCAGAATTCCTAGGAAGTCCTGGAAGATTTTAAGAATCCGCATAAGAATCCCACCATAAACCCGCTTAGCGTCTTCTTATCCCAGCAGAATTTCTTCTACTGTAGACTGAACCGCAATCTCATCAGTCATCCTGCCATAATACCAACTGCAATCCCTTTTGGCGTATGATTGGCAGGTGCTCTTGGAGGACTACCGGAAAGAGCTTCTTTATGAAACCAAAATGAGCTCGTGTAGAAGGAAATATCTTTATAATTTACTGGGAATCCATGATAGATTTCCAAAAGAAATTCATAAGAGATTTCCGATGGGATGTTCAGAAAAATCCAAAAGGAGCTCCTCAACAAAGTCATGAATGGTTCCAGAAAGGAGCTCAACAAGGGATTCCTGAAAGGAACATATGCAGAATTCCTTAAAGAAACTTCTTGAAAATTGCCACAAGGAAAGGATGATTGTTCATTCATAAGTTCCTTCAGGAGTCCTTCTGGGAATCCAAGGGGAGTTTTTTTTTTTTTTTACTAGTTCGTTTATTTGGGGCTCAATCGCGTTTAACGCTTTGCGGAGCCCAAATTCATTTTTTGTATGTTATGTACAAATATGATTCTTATTCAACATAGTTAGTACGGGACGGAGCCAGGATACTCGTGGCAGCTCGAGATTAGTGGGTCACATATGCTTTTAGGATGGGCGTGGTAAGGACTGGGGGTAAGGGTTCTCTGAAGCTCATCCGGAAGGTATAACGTAATGGCGTGTTCGTTGTCTTCATAGTGGTTCAGCACCAGATTGTAGCGGGCTTTTCATCTGCCGGATGGCCAGGAACAACACAAAGACGAAAACAGAGAGAAAAAAAAACTGGGGGAGAAAACACAAGAGAATTAAACCTTTATACAAGACAAACGAAAAAAGTCGTAAATGCATAGCATATAAGTGACATCGCGAGTGCCCAACACATCTCTCACAAGAACAAAGGGTTGTCTACCTCGGGCCTCAAGGGTATCCAAAAGTAGTGCTCTGGAGGCGTCATTATCCGGGCATTGCCAAACTACGTGGTCGATGTCATCATAACCGGAACCGCACTTAGTACAAACATTGCTCAACGCGAGGTTAATCCTGTGTAAATGCGCATCTAGCGAGTAATGGTTGGACATAAGCCTTGACATTACGCGAATGAAATTTCGATTTACATCCAAACCATGCCACCACTCTCACAAGGAAACATTAGGAATAATGGAATGTAACCACCGTCGCAG